>NW_006408642.1:5096612-5137328 GCF_000296735.1 Chrysochloris asiatica
GACCCTCACAATCAGTCCTGATAACAATTATTCACTATTGTATCACAAGAGAGATGGTCAGCTTCTTGAAGACAGGGACACAGTCTTGTTCCCTTCATATTTACTCATCACTCATAATGGTTCTCACATACATCAGTCATTGACAGCTCCCATGTCTCCATCCTCCTCATGCACTGGGAACCGCCATACCTGTGGCGAGCAGCCCAGGCAGTGTCAGGCTGTGCTCCTACAAGAACCATTCCCACTTTGCCTGGGGAGGGCTCACCTCCCGTGAGAAAGGGGGATAGAAGGCAGTCCTGGGGAGTGACTGTGAAAGTGGCCATGTCCATGGGTCTAGCTGGGAACCTCTAACTCTCCCAAACCCTGGAGTAGATGAAGAGGGATGAAATGCCAAAGATGAATCAAGACCAGGACACTGTTGAGAGCTCTAAGGGTAAACTGAAGCTTTTGTAGACTGAAGCTATCTAAGGGAGCCAAGGAAAAGCAGCCAGCATCTCTCACTGTAGAGTGGGGCTCCCTGTTGTCAGCACTCTGCCAGATGTGACCACCTGTGTACAGTTCCAAATGGAAGGGAGCACATGAACTCACTCTGCTGGAACCAAGGGTATCCATAGGTAATCCAGGTCAATTATCAGACACAGTTCCATTTAAACAAAATGAAGCAGAAGGCCAAGAAAAGAAAAAAAAAAAAATTAGTGCAGGAAGGAAAGGTTTAAAAATAAAAGAGGTGACATTAAAATGAAAGAAATAACCGTACTTTCTTTTTTTCAGTAAAGTGTTGTTTTTAAAAATTGGGGTCTAACACAGAGAAGGCAAACAGATTTTTCTCTACATAGCACTTAGGACAGTTACTGCTGATGCATTGGGCTTGGCATCTGAGATGAAATCTTGCAGTACAAGACAACCCTAAGTATAAAGCCAGACAAGCTGATAGGAAACCAGAATGAATTCAGTTCCTCAGCGTGGACACTGCTTCAGGCCTGGTGAGCACTTTCTAGATTGGTGACGTAGTGTTTTCTGTTTTTATTTGATTGGTTGTTTTGTCAAGTTTTGAAACTAGCTAGACTTTCCCCTCAAAACCTTAAAAAAGTAGTGTATTTTTTTGATAAAGAAAGACACACAAAAATCCATGAAGGGCCAACAAAAGTAAGGTAAATATCTACGCCTTTAACAAAAGTTTCAAATAGACCCATAAAATCCACAGCCATCGAGTCAATTAGAATTTACAGAAACCCTACAGAAGGGAGTAGAGCTGGTCCTTAGGGTTTCCAAGACTATAAATCTAGAAAGTGGACAGCGTCGTCTTTCTCCCTCGGAGTGGCTGTTAGGTTCACACTGCTAACCTGATGATTAGCAGCCCATTGCTTAGCCCACTATGTCACTCGGGCTCCAAATAGATGCACAGACCATGCAATTAGCCCACTATGTCACTAGGGCTCCAAATAGATGCACAGACCATGCAATTTCTTTCTTTGAATGATGCTTTATTCTCTTTTTTGACACATGGATAGTTTTGTTTCTGGAACTTCTATGTTTTAAGACATCAATAGTCTTTAAACTGTAACATTGAAATAGAATCGCTGCATTCTTTGAGCTAATCATTTCAGTTAGAATAATAATAATAATGAAAATAGTAGTTACTCGGTTGCAATAACTTAAGCTAGAATACCCTATAGCTGGAATGGAATTGATGAGATGGGCTATACATTCTACTTACAAGTATGCTTTTTGGTAAGAAAATCAAGTCTCTTTATATAAAGTGAAATTGTGGTCTGTTAGCCCTTTTTTCCCTGTATTTTCTGGAAAAGAGGACAAGCAGATTGAGTCAGCTGACAGCTCAGCCCGTGCCAGGAATAGCATATTTGGAATATTTCTTGTGTTTCCCCCCTTTTAAGGTACAATTTATAACTTGAGGTCAAAAGGTTGGTGGTTTTATTTTGTATAGATGACCTGGCATCGTGGTCATGGGACTTCCTGCATGAATGATTACTCACACAAAGCACAGGGACACTGTGGAGACTCTGAAGACACGTCTCATGTGAGACACGAGTGGCTCAGGCCTGCCCTGGCCACTTGTGTGACCCTGAAGGTCCCTGCAGGATTTCTCTGAGCTCTGTAGCTTTAAAATGGACTCAGGACCATGCCTGGGAGGTAACAAGGAGTGGGGGGATGTGTGACTAAAACAAGAGAACAGGCAGTGAACATGTCTGATTTTCAAAGTGCCTTTCTTGCTGAGGATCCAGGGATATTAATAGCATCATCATATTAATCTAGAAATAAGGTCTGTAAAGTACTTGATTCTCCCTGAAGACAGACCCTGCTTCCCTAATCCTCCCTGCCAAGCAGCACAGTAGCAAGTCTTCTCCCTGGTGATGAGAAAACCAGTTTCTCCACACTGCTGCTGGGACAGTCCTCCCATCTGGTTGTCAAACACCAGCGTTCTGAGTCTGGAAGCTGACCGAGTTCTCAGCTTTGTTTTGCTTTTAGAATTGCCTCTTTGTGCCCCCATTTCATTTTTGACACCCACAAATGCCCTTGTTTCAAGCTCACTTTTCCTCTGTTTTTCAGTCCCACAGCATGTGAGAATGTGCTGTTTTGTTCATCCTGCTGGACTTGAGCCTCTTAGATCAGATTGAGCCTCACCTCAGTGCTGAGGCCCTCTGGGCTCAGAAGTAGAAGTAGAAGCAGCCCCTGTGGGATCTGGGAAGATGTGGTTCTATGTCAGGACGTTTTCTCTATGCTTCCTGCCCTCCTGCCTCTGCCTCCCTCACAGTCCACCACACCATGACCCCTCCCTAGCAGACACACCTCTGTGCCTCTTTCTTCTCTCCAGCCCCTATCTTGTGAACTCTGCCCTCAAAATGTCTGTCATTTCTCACTATACCTTTCATCTCACTGAGTCCCTGAGTGGTGCAGGTGGGTAAACGTTGGAAAGGTTGGAGGTTTGAATCTTCCAAACCTTGGAAGAATGGGTTGGCAGTCTTCTATTCTATTCTGGCACACATGGGTCACCAGGAGTCAGAACGGACTCAACAACTAACAGTACTGATGCCCTCCCCAGCCTCCCTTCTCCAGGAGAAATCTGGGCAAAGTATTGTAGCCCCTCCACACTCTGACCTCAGGTGACCTCATCTTCACATGGGAACCAGTCCTCAGGTCTGCCCACCCCTGCTGATCTTAGTCCTCCACTGCAGTTCAAGATGCCTGGATGGCTTCCCCAGAACTCGCCCTTCCTTTGTCCTCCCCTAAACCATGTTGCAATACCCAAGTGCCCACTCCACCAAGCAGCACTCCTTGATGCTTCATTCCCATCATGTTTCTTCAGCACCACGCTCACATCAGAACAGGTTACCTGCCCCCTTTCCTGCCTTCCTGTGGGGAGCAGCCTTTCCTTGTTGGTCTTCAGATACGTGTGTGTAGTGGCTTTGAATCTGTTCCATTGGTTTGGATTCACATCTCTGAGCTGGAGAAGTGAATAACTGGAATTCTTAGATCAGGGTGAATTTAGGAAACAACATAATACTGTTGTTGTAGTGGTTCCAACTCATAGTAACCCTGTATAGAGGATTTCCGAGGAGTAGCTGGTGGACTTGAACTGCCAGCCATGTAGTTAGGCCAGTGCTTATCCTACAGCGCTACAGCAGGACCCAGTTGTTAAAGGTGAGGCAGGGGATCAAGTGAGTTGCATTTCCCATCACATCATGATTTTCACTCACTTTTCCCCCTCTCGTGCTGTGTTCACCCCACATGGCTCTGCCCCAGGCTCCCCTCCACCCTCCCCCATGCCCTGGACATTCCACCAGCTTCTGTGGTTCCATTCCCAATGTTTGTCTGCTCACCTTAGCTTCCTTCCTACTGCCACTGTGCATACTACTGAGGGACTGTTCATCCAGGTACAAGGTACTGCTCTCCTTTGTGGGAACTGTCCCCATCCATGGACAGGCAGTGAGCTGGGAGACCATTAAGTCTGGGGGTGGTGCTTCGAAGTAGGCAGGTGTGTTGTTTTTGTTTGTTTTTGAGTGAGATAATGCATTCTTCAGAAGATGAAGTGTGTATATGTGTTCACACCCCTTGAGTCTGCAGGAACATCTAACACCTACTAGCTCCCTGAGGAGAACGTTTGTGGCAGATAAAAGGCATTGAAGAGGCCTGGAAGTGAGGCAGATGAGTCACCAGAGAATGAACCTTTGAGAACAGTGGGCTCCAGAGCTCCACGCTGGGTTCTCACTAGTGGGCACCTCAGGCAAACAAGAGCTAGTGGGGTGGGTGTCATCACCCCCTTCCACAGGCTTCCCCCACCTGCAGAGCTCCAGCCCACTGCTCCAATTCCCCTGATGCCTAAGGGTTTTATTTGTCAGGTGGTACTGAGCCACATCACATTCATCACAGCCCAGGGAGGCAGCAGGGTGGTGCGGACCCACCGAGACTGCAGAGACAAGAAAAATGCTTGCAAAATGCCTGAGAAGAGGTGCAACAGGGACCTGAGGGAAGAGTGGGCCCCACGTGCCAGCCAGAGGGCAGAGCCTGTTCCCACTGCTCTGTACACCAACACCAGGTGTCCCCCTCATCCATCACACCCCCTGGGCTTCAGGGTCTGATGTCTGCATCCAGAGGAGAAGCGAGGAGACACATGCACAGTTGTCTGTGGAGCTAGGCATGAGGACAAAATGTGGCAAAAACCAGTAATTTTTGCAGAACCTGCCTCTTTTTGTGGTCTTTTGAGAATGCTCAGAGCTGATTCAGGGATATAGTATCTATCAATAAGATTGGACAGAGGAGAGGTGATCTTTGTTGTGGGTGGAGTGCTGAGATTTTGGGTGGGAGGTACGTGTGGGGAGTCATGATGAGGGATTTGGGAGAGTTCTTGTAACTCCCCAAAGAAGCCCAGTGTAGCTGCTGGTTAAGCCCTTTGTTTGTGTATACCCCTTGACTATATACGTCACCCCAGTTCTTCAAGGGGCTCCAGGGTTCTAGGGTGGGCCTCCCATGCCACATGGACACGCTGTTACTGTCTAGAGGCCCAAAAGACGCTGGCACAGGTACGACAGACACTTCTTGCCTTCAGTTAGATATGCCTCCACTCTTTTTACTAAGTCCTTGGCAGTGTACAATGGTGAACAGTGCATGGCTCCCACTGAAAATTGGTACCTAGGAAGAAAGCCTCATGATCTACTTTGTAAAAATCTGCCATTGAAAACCCTGTGGAGCACAGTTCTTCCCTGATAGACATGGGGGCACCAGGAGTCATAATGAACTCACAGCAGCTGGTTTCTTTACTTGGTCCTTAAACCTTAGCTGTTGAGTCAAGGTAACTGAACAGGTGCTGCCTTAATAGAAAACTGCCCTTGGGGTACAAGCTGCCTGTGTTCAGACACATATGTGGGGTACCAGGCACAGCTTCATACCCCATGTGCCATTTTAAATTCTGAGGTCATGCTCCAGTCTGGAGAACTGCCAGGTGCCTCCAGACAGATTTTAGGGAATTGAGTAAAGGGGAGATTGTTGAGCCTTCTGTAGTTACGGGAGAAGCTGTGGTTTAGAAATTCAATCATTTATGGTAAGTAAGTTCTTCCACCTTTCTGAACCACAGTGCTGACTGTTATAAAGAAATACACAAATCAAATTGCTCATGTTTGTATTTATGTAGATGTAGGAGACAGCAAATTTTAAACCGTTTTTAAAAGATTGTTTTATTAGGTGAAAATATACACAGCAAAGCACACACCAATTTATCCATTTCTTTACATACAATCCAGTGACATTGACTATATTCGTCAGGTTGGGCAAACAGTCCCACTATTCTTTTCTAAATTATTTTACCATCGTTCACATCAACTCACTGCCCAAGAAGTTTCCTATCTAACTTTTCCACTTGGCCGTTGTCAGTTTGATCACATAGAGGTAATTCTTTTAAAAAGTACAATGCTCAAGGTAGACATTCTTTTCTAATTAAAGATTAAATTATTGTTTGGTTTAAAGATGGCCTCTGGTGATAGTTTCTGCTGAAGGTTTTAAGGGACCTCATCTCATGGCAGTAGTTTGGGAAGTCATTCAGCCTCAGTGACTCTAGAAACTCTGGATTCCATGAGAATTTTCAAGTCTGTTTTAAGTCTCTTTTGATCGGGATTCTTCAGTAGCATCTTTGATCAAAACAGTTTCAGTAGATGGTCTCATGGCAAAGGAGGAAGTTTTTAAGTCTCGTTTTTAATTAGACCTGGAGAAAAAAAGTCACAATTTGAGCTAATAGTTAGCACCTTACTTCTCGCCTTTTGTTTTGTTTCCCTAGAGGTCTATTTCTTCATAATTGTTAGACTTAATGACAAAATGACAATGGATTTAATCAGTGCAGTGAATTCACATTATTTGACAGACCATAGTGGCCATCTGGAAATTCAGAAATGGAATTTGTTTTATTAGGAAACTTGGAAAGACTGTATCAAAAAGCGAAGACAAGAAAGAAAAGCAAAGAAACTAGCCACAGATCTGGTTCACAAAACAGTCAGTTCGTGTGCCCAGCAGGCATAAAGCAGTGCATCCCTGTAGCCAGCTGGCAAGAAAAGGGAAAAGCCAGCTCCCTTACCTTGTTGCTCGTTTCATGAGAGCCTGGGGAACTGCATTCATCATTTTGGTCTTAAACAAGGGATGTCATTCGTAGAAAGGGTTTTACTTTTAAACCACTTTTTCAGGTATGATGTTTTTTTAAACCACTAGGCTGCAATTTGTGCAGGAAGTTAATTGCTCTATTCTTTTACGTTGACCTTGAGAGTATTTCATATCGGAGAAAAGTGGCATTTGGGTTTTTCTAATTTAGAAGCACAAAGGAAGTTGAGAGAGATAGTATATGAACCTGATTCACACTTTGGGGAAAAGTGCTCAGGTGAAATTATAGACTTGTGGAACTGGGAGCAAAGATAACATTATTAGACTTCTGCATTAAATATGATTAATGGGACAGCAGGGATAATGCCAGTACCTTTCATGTGTACAACTGCAGCTTGCGGATCAGCCTGAAAACCTGCACATGGTATAGGGTGTGAGCACATACCATGGGAAGTCTGTACTGATTTACAACTCAGAGTTTCCTACAGGAACAAGCCTTACTAGAAACCCTTTGCCTCCAGTTAATAGGAATCTGCTATAGGGAAGGGATACTTCCCCCCAGAAACATACTCATAGAAATGCCAGATTTAATGTGAAGAAAAGACCAGAATACCAGACATTGGTAGTTTGGGCAGATTAGATGTTTAAATGTGTCAGAATCAATCAGCATGCTATATTTGCCCTTGGATATTATGGTGAGAATATATATAATCAAATAGATGCAAATTCCATATCCTTGGATTCTGTATCCTTGGTTCCATACATCACGTTGTTTATGACCAGTGTCTGTTTCCAGATGATTCCACCACCATGAGCAGAAACTCAGTACCCCAAAGCTAAGCCCCCGCCACCTTTTCTTCTCCATCCCACCCCTGACATCTACTAAGGAACACTGGTCTCTCTATAGTGCTTATTCTAGATATCTCATGTTAAGTGGGATCCTACAGTAGCTGTCATTTTGTGATGGACTTATTTCACTCAGTATGTGTGAAGGTTCAGCCCTGTGTAACATGTATCAGGGCTTCATTTCTCTTTATGGTTGAGGGGTTTGTTAACTGTATTTGACCTTCTTAAAGACTGATTGGTTTGCTTTTCACTTGAAGTGAAGGTATTGGATTGTCTCCTATTAGATCCCGCTGACCCCAGGGCTGGGGCAGTGGCTGCTGAACCGGATGCTGGCCCAGGCTTCTGGGGTCCATTTTGTGATGCTTTGGGTAGCCTCATCTCTCCGTGGGAAGGACCAGAGTTTGTATTCAGCTGTCATAAAAAGCCACATTTAAAACATAATCATTTTGAAATGATAACAATACAGGGTTGAGGGCAAAATGTAACTGTCACCTTCTACTCCACTGGGAAATTGAATATGATGTCTTAGTCTCAAAGACAGACAGCAGCTGGACATTTCCTGGGGATTAGTGTGGTAGTGGAGTCCTGGCATGGGGTCGTAGGATCAGCACTAGACTGTGAACCACAAGGTTGGCAGTTCAAACCCACCAGCTGCTCCTTGGAAACCCTGTGAGTCGGAACCAACTCGATGGCACTTAACAAAAATAATGTGGTGGTAGATGCCAGATGCCGTGTAGCCTATAGGGACTTATGCAGCAACCTGAAAGCCAAAAACACGTTTGAAAATTATTATTTTCTGCTTCACGTTAAGATCAGAGTAGCTTTCATTTGTATTTTTTGTGTACGTGAGATAAAAATTAAAAATTAAAAAGTAACCCTATTACTGGAGAATTGTAATGCTTCCATGTTTTTAAAATGCTTTATCTCTTTTTATTTTAAAAACACCACAAATTACTGTTTACTTCAGATTTTCTGCCACATTTTTACTTAGCTTCTAACCGTTGCTGTTGTGGTGTGCTGTTGAGTCGGTTCTGACTCATAGTGACCCTGTTATATAGGTTTTCCAAGAGCAGCTGGTGGGTTTGAACCACTGACTTTTTGGTTATCAGTCTAGTGTTTATCCTACAGTGCCAAACCAGGGCTCTTCTAACCATAAGAATACAGGATTTAAAAAAAATACTTGTCCCATTTAAAAAGTTAAATTTTCTAGTTTAACTTTCATTTTGTTAATATTACTGCTGTTGTTTTTGTTGGTTGTTGTTGTTAAGTGCCATCGAGTCGGTTCCGACCCATAGCGACCCTGTACAGGGTTTCCGAGGGTGTAAATCTTTACAGGAGTAGAAAGCCTCATCTTTCTCCCGCGGAGCAGCTGGTAGTTTCGAACAGCTGACCTTAAGGTTCACAGCCTGATTCATAACCACTACACTACCAGAGTAGCCATTGTTAATTCATTATAGTGTAAGAAACAAAAAATGGAAATCCATTTTTCTTTTCACATTCAGATCAATCATGTTAGTTTCCCAGTTCTGTCAGTTCACATTTGGGGTAAGTCTTGTTTGTGTTGGTTTTAATCCTTTCATGTTGATGGTTCTTGCTTGGTAACTCCTGAGCTGTCTCTCAGGAACTTGTTTATCACAACACATTGACTGCATCAGTTGGGTTTGGGGCCAACTAAACCCAGACTCCAGCTTCACAGCTCCCAGTCCACATCAAGGCCAGAGTAGAGGGTGGCATTCATACTGTGTTATGAATTGAATTGTGCTCCCACAAAAAATTATGTTGAAGCCCTAACATCTATGCCTGTAAATATGACCTTGTTTGAACTTACGCATTCTCTTTTTATTATGTTAATGAGCCCTGTAAGAGTAGAGTGGGTCCTAAACCTAACCGATTCTGGGTGGTTGGTGTCTTATATAAAGAGCAGAGTAGACACAGATAAGTACACTGGGGAAGACCGGCACCTGGTAAAAACCCATCAAAGATCATTGGCAGACACTAAAACCTGGAAGAGAGCTCCACAGAAGGAATCAACTTGGCTGAGACCCTGATTTGGACTTTTAGTCTCCAGAGCTGTGAGAAAGTACATTTTTGTCTTTAAAGCCACCCCGTTGTGTGATTTGTGTTACTGCAGCACTAGGGGAAAAAACAAAAAACAAGAGCCAGGAAAATGGCTCCAGAGATACTGATCTACAGGAATGTTTTTAAAGCATGGTTGGTTTGGTTTTACACTTGAAGTGAAAGGGTTGGCTCTTATTTTCAAAGAGTGAATGTGGGGGAAACTAAGGTGGAATACCAGACAAGTTCTACCTGCAGTCACTGCTGTCTGGGAAAAGAGTGCCATTTTTGTGAGGCATAGAAGGCAAGTGGCAAGAAGGGGGCAAATTGTTACACCAAGTATTCGTTGATAGCCACAGAGGGCTGCTCCTTCCTTCAGCCCTGTCTGCGTCTTTAACTGGCCCTCAGAGCATCTGCAGCCCAACTTCCAAGCAGAGCCCTGCATGTTCTCTTTAACCCACGTTGTCATAGTGCTGTTGCTGCCTTTGCCCTCCGGGAGTTCACTTGCTTCCAGGGAGACAGATGAGGAAGTGGTTCCATCTCACTGTGGTGAGTGACAGGGATTCCTTAGGGCTGGTGGAACACTCAAGGAGAAGCAAACATTCAGCCTTCAAGGTCAGTTGTTAAAATGGGAACTCAGAGAAGGGAGCGGGCTACATCATGAGTCTTTTTGCTCTTGTTAGGTGCTGTTGAGTCTGTTCTGACTCATAGCAACCCTTTGTGCATCAGAACAAAACACGTCCTGGTCCTGTGCCATCCTCCCCATCATGGCTATGTCTGAGCCCACTGTGTCAGTCCTTCTCGTTGGGGGGCTTCCTCTGTTTTGATGACCCTCTACTTTACCAAACATCATGTCCTTCTCCATGGACTCCTCCCTTCTGATAACATGCCCAGAGTACATGAACCAAAGTCT
The DNA here is from genome assembly GCF_000296735.1 of Chrysochloris asiatica. Classification (NCBI taxonomy): domain Eukaryota; kingdom Metazoa; phylum Chordata; class Mammalia; order Afrosoricida; family Chrysochloridae; genus Chrysochloris; species Chrysochloris asiatica. Next base: position 5,107,027 of record NW_006408642.1, read on the forward strand.
CTCCATCGTCTCCTCTAAGTGCTGCACATCTTCCAAAAACAGATCTTGTTCATTCTTCTTGTAGTCCATAGTATATCCAGTGTTCTTCACCAACACTACAATGCCCTACAGTTCTTCAGTCTTCCTTATTCATTTTCCAGCTTTTACATATGTATAAGGCGGTTGAAAATACCATGGCTTGGGTCAGGTGCACATTAGACTTCAATGTGACTTCTTTGCTTTCTAACACTTGCAAGAGGTATTTTGCAACAAATTTGCCCAATACAATACATCCTTTGATTACTTAACTGCTACTTCCCTAGGCATTGATTGTGAAGCCAAGTAAAATGAAATCCTTGACAACTCGAGTCTTTTTTCCATTTATCATGATGTTGCTTATTGGTACAGTTGTGACTGTTTTTGTTTTCTTGATGTTGAGGTGTAATCCATTCTGAAAGCTGTCATCTTTGATCTTCATCTGTTGGTATGTCAAGCCCTCTTCCCTTTCAGCAAGCAAGGTTGTATCATCTGCACTTCACTGGTCTTCCTGCAATCCTGATACCACATTCTTCTTCATATAGTCCAGCTTCTCAGATTTGCTCAGCACATAGATTGAATGAGTATGGTGAAAGAATACAACCCTGACACACACCTTTCCTGGTTTTAAACCTTTCAGTATCCTTTGAAACAACACAGTTCTGTCTTTACTGAACTTACAATCTTCTTGGGATTTGAGCACAGAATCTGGCACAAAGGAAATCCTCCAAAAGCACTGGACTAGGAGGCAGGGGAAATACTTGGAAGGAAGAATGCACTGAAGAAGGAGGGAAAGATGTGTTCATCTATCACTCAGGATTGACATCGAAGAAATGTATTAAGAGAATCTCTGTGGGAGAAAAGAGGAGGAAATAGCGTGGCTTAGAGAGCCACCAGACATTATGGGCTTGTTTCCTGAGAGAAGGATCAGCTTGGATGGAAATATCTTGGACTGAAGTGCAGTTGGAAGTTTACCCAGGGTTGCTTCAGTATCCCAACGGCATAGTCATTGTCTGAGAGCATCCTGTGGGCAATGCAGCCTCGGCTCCAAGGCAGAGATGGACTGAAGAATGAGCAGCAGGGGGGCTGTTATTCAGTGAGTGAGCTCTCAGCAGTCAGGGCACTGAGAGGAGCAGTTTCATGGCCACCACAAGACAGGATGCATGGATGGTGTGTTTGCTTCCTAAGACTACTGTCAGTAAATACCATCAATTGGGTGGCTTATAAGATCAGAAATGTATTGCCTTACAGTTCTGGAGGCTAGGAGTGTGAAATCCTGGAGTTGGCTGTGCCAGTTCCTTCCGAGAGCTCTGAGGGAGAATCTGTTTCATGCCTTTTCCTAGCTTCTAGTGACGGCAGGTGTTCCTTGGCTAGGAGACATTTTTTCACATGGCTGCCATTGCTCCATCACTGTGTGGCTTCTCTATTATAAGGGCACCAGTCATCTAGGGTTAGGACTTACCCTTCTTCAGTCTGACCTCAGGTCAACCATAGTGATAGGCAGAGAACTCCAGCTTGTCTTCTGGGGAAACATAATTCACTCCATAACAGGTAGCCAGGAGGCAGGATGCATGGATGGAGGGAATGATGTAGGATGGAAGAAAGGAAGAGTATTTATAGCCATAGGCCATCCTTTTCTAGTGGCACTTACGCTCTTTCTCCCTCTAAGCAGTGTAGAGACTCAGTAAGACGTCATTCCTTTTTTTTTTTTAATTCAACAAAAAGTTGTTGAACACCTAATTCCCTGATACATATTCTTAGCCTTGAGGAACTCAGTACTGAAAGGGAAAGATGAGACTAGTCTATGAATTATTCAAATACCCAGGTGAGGTAAGGGCCCTATACAAGGGGCATATAAAGTAGTATAGATGTCCTGAGGAAGGGGTGATGCTGTGACCTGGTGCTGATCCTAAAGCATGAGAAGAACTGGGAATACACAGACGATCCTTCATTGAAATGCTTGCCCCTTTGTTGTGGGAAGCTGCAAATCGTTGTTTTAGTTTGGGTATAGATTCCATGAAGTTGGAGGGGATAGAAGCTGGAACAGAAAATAGAAAACATAAATTGAGACCTTGTTATGAAAAATTTCTAAAGACCTCTTTAAAGTGTTAAAGAGCAAAAATGTCATGTTGAAGACTAAGGTGCGCCTGACCCATATCATGGTATTTTCAGTTGCCTCATATGCATGGAAAAGTAGGGCAATTAATAATTAAAACCAAAGAAGAATTGATACATTTAAATTATGGTGTCAGTGAAGAATAATGTATATATCGTGGACTGCCAGAAGAACAAACAAATCTGCCTTGGAAGAAGTATGGTGAGACTTCATTTCATACTTTTACTATGTTATAATCAGAAGGGACAAGCCCCAGGAGAAGGACATCATGCTTGGTAAAGTAGAGGGTCACGGGAAAAGAGGAAGACCCTCAACAAGAGGGATTGACAGCAATGTACTCAAACAGCGATTGTGAGGATGGTACAGTGTTTGATTCTGTTGTATACAGGGTCACTAGGATTCAGAACTGACTGGGTGGCACCTAACAACAATAAATGTTAATGTAAGAAATGAGGCGCTTATTCTGTTGAACATGGAATAATTGTCTCCATGTTTTAGAATAATATGCCATGGTTAACATATGCACTAACATGCATAGATTACCAAGCCCTGTTATTTAATGAAAAATGTGAGTTTCAGAAAACTATGCCCAGTGTGATTTCATGACTGGAAAAATATTAACACACAACAATTGTGTGTGCTTCCTATGGGTGGAAGGACCCCTCACTAGACTTCTAACAGTGGTTACCTCTGATACCAGAAGAAAGATCAGGAATTTGAGTGTGGTAAGTATTGAAGCGTGATGTCAGCATTTATGGTAATCTTTCAGCTTTATTTTAAAAAAGAAACATGTTATCTTGCCATTAAAACGTAATTTTAAAATTCAAAAGATAATGGACTTACTTCAAAAGATAATGGCCTAGCAGTGTGTGGCAAGACCTGGGGACTCTTGGGCCCAAAGTCAGTGACCTAGCCACAGAGGACTAGAGTGGAGAGTGAAGCATCCAGCGGATAAGAAGAGAGGTCACATGCATAAGAACATCCACACTTGCAGATAATACCCACTTGACCTGGCTTCAATGACTGGATGATCAGAACTCAACTAGAAGAAGAAAGAAGAGAAAAAAAAAGAATAATCTGATACAATTTGATGAATTTGATCTACACCTATGGATGCAGTAGCTCAAAAGAGGGAACAAATCTTTACAGCAAGGATCATTCCCACCCCCTCCATACACAGAGTAGACCAGGATGAGCAACTTGGACATTGGTTACCCAAAATGGTGGTAGGGGGTGGGGGGGCCTAAAAAGCTTACAAGCTTTTAAGAAGGAACCTGGATCCACAGGGCGCGGAGGAAGGTAGAATCTCCACTGAGTAGTATTCAGTCTGTCTGGGTGGGGCTGATGAAAGGAGATGCAGATAGGTCTCTTGTGATAAAATAGTGACTAATTGTTATCAGGACTGCTTGTGAGGGTTGGAAATGTAAAGGTAGACGTTTTATAGCCAAAGGAGGGGAGTGATTGACTTGGCAGTCCAGGAGCCGAGGTCCCTGGGACCATCAAGGGAGAAGAGCGGAGAGCAGGACCCTACCCAGAGAAACAGTGATACCTGAGATGGACGATGACATGGAGAGATGGAGTGGCTGAGGACTTTAGACACAGAGAGGGAGAGGGGCTGTGTGCTGACGACCGGGGCAGGCTTGTAGTGTATACCCTTTGGTTGGTTGATGATGCGTGGAGGGGATTGTTACCATGGCAAGGAAATGATACATGATAGGATGAATGTAAAGCTAATGTTCTCCCATGTAAACTATCACATAATTCACAATAAAACATTTAAAAATAAATAAATAAATAAAAAGATAATGCCCTTACATTTTAGCTCCAAAATCTTCTATTAGAGCCTGCAGATTCTGAGAATTAAGAAGGTATTCTCTGAAAGTAGACAAAATCCAGAGAGGGGAAGTCTGCATGCCCTCTAAGAGTGCAAAGAGAAGGGACTTGTCAGTCCATACTTCAATCTTCTTTGGGTGCGTTACTGATCAGTTCCAGGGTCCAAAGGATGCCCTTGACCATCTTTGACCTTGTCAAATCATCCATCTTCCTGCCCATGATTGGGCCCACACACACACACTCCACCACCACCACCTTGGCAGTAGCTGGCTCCGGGCAGCGGGGGTGAGTATGTTTTTCTCTTTCCTGGCACCAGGATCATTTTCTTGGAGTGTCTCTGTGGACGTTGGCAAATAGTTTTGGGTTTCTTCCAAGAGATTGGGTTTTTACCAGTCTAAATGAGGCAGGCATTTAATCAGTCACCCAGGGAACAGGCCCCAAGCCCTCTGGTGTCTTCTTTATAATTAATTTTTAACATTTGTTTTCAGTATAAAATTTGGGCCTTTATCCTCTTTGAAATAAAAACATAGTGTGTGTATTAGACTGTATTGGCACTCAGCTTCACACACCATTCTTTTATTCCCTTCCAACTATTAACTCCTATTAAGCAAGACAGAGGGATAATAAGATCCCCCTGCACTCCCCTGTAGCTCGTTGGCTCGTGCCAGTGCCTCATCCTCCGTAATTGCCTTTGGTGGCTGGGCTCTTTCCTGTCATTAGTGAGCAACCAGGGCTACTTGTCAGAGACCTGGATACTTCCTGAGCTGCCCCCTCTGCCCTGAGCCCCCTTCCCTGCCCTAGCCACTGGGAGGGCCCCCACTCAATGGAAGCTCTTGTTTAACAAGACACAAGGGGGTATTTCTGGGTTTGAAACCTTGGGATTTAAACTTGAACTGGTGGAGATTATTTCTTGTTTGTTCATTCATCTGTTTGTTTGACCTGCTGTTGGCTCCAGAGAGTCCAGGCCTGGGCCAAAGAGACTGGAACAGCACAGTGGTTCTCCATCCTTGGTGTGTGTGGACAACACCTGGGACAATAATTAAAACTACAGATGCTAAAGCCTTAGAATTGCAGAACTGCAGAGTCAGCCTTCAGCTGAAGAGAAAACAAATTGGCTTTTCTTCTCTTTTTTTTTAAGTGTGTAATTATTAGCAGGAGTCCCTGGGAGGTGTAAACAGTTAATGTGCTCGGCTGCTAACCAAAATGTTAGAGAGTTGATTCCACCCAGATGCGCCTTGGAAAAAAGGCCTGGTAATCTAAATTTTTGAAAACGTAGCGTTGAAAACCCTGTGGAGCACAGTTCTCCTCTAACACACATGGGGTCTCCTTGAGTCAGCATTCAGGGCAACTGGTTTTAATTATTTGCAAGCCACTGACTTAAATGATCGTTTTTCACTTTCTCTCAAAGACATTTCAGTGCAAATTTATCTTTAATCTGGAGTCTTGCAGGTTGCCATATCTCCTTTGTACCAATTAGAAACAAGGACCCTTCACTCTGGGCAGCTACAGGCCACTCAAGAAGGAAGACTTGGCCTGTGGAGCACTCGGTGGGTTTCATCCCTGGTCAGTGTCTTGGCCAGGAGTTTTTGTACAGTTAACAACTTGCATGCTCATATATGGCAACCTTGAATTTTTTTCTTACATAGTTATTATTGATAACCCTGACAGTAACCCTTAAGGTTCTATTTTGAGGAAACTGAGACTCAGCAAGTTTGATTTTCCTTTGATAACACAGCCAGGAAAAAGCCGAGCCAGATTCAGCCCCAAGTCACACTCTGATGTAGTAAGCAACTGGATTGACAGGACATTATTTACAGCAGGTGCGTTGCGTCTGCAACAAGGCCATGGGTAATACCTTGTCCTCTTTCCCCCTTGGGAAACCATTAACTCAGGAACCCCAGTGAAATGTCCCCTGGTCCAGGGGTTACCTGCTTCTCTTTGCTGCCCAGTAAGCAGAAGGTAGGGGCCTCCAAAGCATGACTAAGTGTTTATGAAGCACCAGGGACCAGGACAAAATGACTAAGTGTTTGTGAAGCACCAGGGACCAGGGCAAAAAATGCATATGACATGGTAAAATCTTAATGATTGTGGATTTATGAAAGTGTCAGTTTCCCAGCCAACCATCACAACTAGAAGTCCAGATTGTTAAGTTCCATGGAGTTGGTTTGAAGTATAGATTGTGTTTTCATTGAGTGTCAGAATGTGAGGGAAAGCCTGAAATTCAGAAGGAGTCCCTACATTGGAATCCATGATGATCCCTTACCAAAGTTATTCTGTTCTCTCAGTGAGCAGCTCAGTTACCTATCTTCTGGAGTAAGACGTTTCTCTCAAGAGAGCACTGAACGGGGCTGATGCCAGTTGCCTCCTCCTCTCAGGCTCCTGTACTGGTTAGTGATGGCTGCAGGTGACTTAACCTGTGCTCATGTGTCATTCGTATCTACAGATCTGCAAGGGTTTAGCTGGCCTGGCTGCGCTCAGCTAGACCTCCTACATCGGGTTGTAGTGCCTGGGTGGTTCTGCTCTTCCAGGCAGGTCTGTAGGTCAGTTGGTTGCCTTTATTCTCCTGTCTCACACTCATGGACCAGCAAGGCAAGTAGGCATGCTCTGCTCCCAGTAACAGCAGAGGAGCAAGAGGACAAGCAAATCATATCAGACCTATGCTCAAGACTGGCACACCATCACTGTGCCCTGGTCCATTGACCCAAGTGAGTTCTACAGCCAAACCCATAGTCAGTGGGTTGTTGTTGTTGTTGTTAGGTGCCATCAAGTCAGCACCGACTCATAGCAACCCTATGCACAGCAGAAAGAAACACTGTCCGATCCTGGGCCAACCTCACAATTGACACACTTGAGTCCATCGATGCTGCCACTTTGCCATTCCATCTTGATGGGGGTCTTCCTCTTTTTCTCTGACCCTCCACCCTACCAAACATGATATCCTTCTCCAGTGACTGGTCCCTTAGAGGAGTGTATTTTGTTCCCCTCTTTAATGGAAGGAACTACACATTCACATGGTGATGAGTGGAGGTGGGAGGCCCTAACTCAGTTCCCCTTCCCTAATGGCTCATCCGATGGCACCTCCTTTCTTGTCTTCTCCTTTTTGCAGAAGCCCAAAGTGCCTCTCCAGCAGACATAGTCCTCCTCAACATGTTCTCACCCAGCAAACTATGTACATTTTCAGAGAAAAGCAAATGTTTTTATTAAATTCTTAAAAGTTCTTAAAAGGGATGTTCTACCTCCACCCTCTCCGAAATGCCTACATCCACACTCTGAGATCATGACCTCATCTTTGCTTCATTTCGTAAATTCTGAAAGAGCCAGACCACCTTCCTGACAGGCTGGTAGCTGATCATTGGCCCTTTCTCAACTTTGGTGCCTTTGGTCTTTTGCAGAGACCCGAGTCACCGGTCATGCTTGTTAATTCTGCAAAGGGATGCCTGAATGCACCCTCCTTTGATGTTTTCTTATCCACCTGGCCACCAGGTGGCACATGAGCAACGTTGTCTCCATCTTTGTATCATTTCAGTGTACCGTCATAGGCTGAAAAGCAGTTTGAGAGTTCAGTTAGTCTTTTGCTTCCTAAAAATGGCTGGATAGTAGAATCAGATTCCTGAGCCCGGGCCTGTAATGTTGGGTGTGGAGATGAAAGACAAAGCTCATTGGACCCACTGGCCCCAGCCACTTCCCATCTCCACTCAAACTATTCCAGAAACTGATATCTACTGACCTTCTTATAATTTGTTACCCAAATCAGTAAAACACAGCGGCATTAAAAAATGTGCAGACATCCTCTACTTATTATTAACGTGGACATTCACATTACTGCAGAATCTTCTTGTGTGACCAAGAGGAGACAGCCTCCTCTCGTTTACATAAAAGCTATATATGCAATACATAGTGGTTCCTTCAAGAGCCACAGTTTTAAAAATAAAGATAAATTGGGTCAGCATAGAGAAATCAGGTCCTCTGGACTCTAATTACCTGCTTTAGGCTTTAGAGTCTCTATGTCTCTTGTTGTTAGGTACCAACAAGGTGATTTCCACTCTCAGTGACCCAATGAGACAGAGTAGAACTACCCCATCGAATTTTCTAGACTGTTAACCTTTATGGGAACACATTGCCAGGTCTTTCCCCTGAGCAGCCACCAGGTTGGTTCGAACCACTAATCTTTCTATTAGCACAAGGGCTCCTTGTATGTGACTTACTTGAATCCAAAACTGAGCAACAGCTCTGCCAGTGACTTTGCAGGAGAAAAGATCTGGCAATCTGCTCCTGTAAAGATAGTTGTTGCTGTTGTTAAGGTACCGTAGAGTTAGCACCAAGTCATAGCAACCCCATGCACAACAGAACAAAACACTGCCCAGTCCTGCACCATCCCCACAATCCTTGCTGTCCTTGAGCCCATGCTGCTGTCACTGTATCAACCCTAGAAAACTCCATGGAGCAGTTCCTCTCTGTCCCGGGGCTGCTATGAGTTAGAATGGACTCAGTGGTACCCAATATCAGCAAGCTAATGGATGGTGTGCTTTTCCTGTGCGCTCTCAGAGTCTTCTGACTTTTTCCTGTCTCTTCATGATAGCACATTAGCTATCTCGTATTCGTCCATATTATTCTGCCAAGGAGCATGGACGGTTTATGTATAAAAACCAAAGGGTCATCTTTCATTCACATCTCAAGGCCTAGCCTCAAAGTCAAGGACCCTGAAGAACTGAGACCAAGGATTGGGACCCTTCCCACTCTATTCTAACAAATCGATATAGTAATGGTAGAATATAAGCAAAGTGTCTGCTCTGTCCATGAACCATTTTAATAAGCAGTTTATTGATCAGATGTTGGGTGGGCTAAGCTCTTTGTAAGGAGCTCTGGTAGCGTAGTGGTTACGAATCGGGCTGCGAACCTCAAGGTCAGCAGTTTGAAATTACCAGCTGTTCCACAGGAGAAAGATTAGGCTTTCTGCTCCCGTAAAGATTTACATCCTTGGAAACCCTGTTCAGGGTTGCCATGAGTCAGAACCAACTCCACAGCACATACCCACCACCACCAAGCTCTTTGTGGTAGTAGCTGCCTTGAAGTCAGTCAGTGCCCAACTCGTATTGGCTTCATGCCCAACAAAACGTAATTTTGCCCGGTTCTGTGCCAGGCAGCTGAGGTTCTGACCATTGTGATTCATGAAGTTTTCATTGGCTGATTTTAGGAAGTAGATTTCCACCCTTTCTTCTTAGTTTTTCTTAGTCTGGAAGCTCAGCAACACACAGGCCTCCACTGACAGATGGGTGCTGGCTGAGCATGCAGTCCTTTGGCTGGGAATAAGGTCAGGCTCCCTTATAGAAGGGGAGAGTTCTAGCACTGAGCTACCAAGAAGCCCATTTCTTTGTTGTTGTTGTTGTTGTTAAGTGCCTTTGAGTTGATTCTAACCCATAGCAACCCGTATAGGGTTTCCAAGGAGCAACTGGTAGGTTTGAACTACCGACCTTGCAGTTCAAACTGACCTTGCAATCCAGTGCTTTATCCTGCAGCACCCACCCAGCCCCCATGTTCTCTGTAGTGTGGACTAAATGATAATGTGTTTTACAGTCACCATTGTACAGGGGAGAAGACTAAGGAATTGCTCATCATCACAGGATCAGCCAGTGGAAGCAAGGGTTCAAATCTAGACCTTTCAGTTCAAAAGCCCACACCCAAAGCTTTCTCCACCTTTTTGACTAGGAAATGCCCCTCCCCCATGCACCCTTTTCCTTGTGTGTATATGTGTGGTGGTGTTTTGTTTGTCTGCACTTTCTCCTCATTATTCCTAGTTAGTGTTCGAGACCCAGCCAACAGGCTCCTCTTCTGGGGAGCCTCCTTGATTCCTAATCTGCCCACTCCACTCTTGGCAACGATGGCTCCTCTCTAGGTAGTAGTGCTCCTATGACAGAGCCAATTCTCTGGGGATTTATCTTTCTCATTAGACATAGAGGACCTCGTGGCAGAGGCTGGCCCTGACTCACCAGGGTGTCCCTCCTTGTACTCAGAACAGTGCCTGGCAGGATGCCCTGTACCTCTTCCTCAATGAGATTAGGGAGGTGCAGGTTATGTTTAGACAATCCAGTGGAAGGGATGTGTGTGTGCAGGCACACACGGACATTTGTGTACATATGTGCCACTTTCTGTTGTGATCATCACACTAAAGAGCAAAGGAGACAGGGTGAAGGTGATTTCCGTGAGTCCTGAAAGCAAGAAGGCAGGGCATTGCCCAGGGCTGCCCTTGGTGGCAGGGAGAGCCCCTGTCAAAACTCAGAGCTCTCTGACATCCTGATTAGCGTTTCATGAGCTGTCGGTGGTTTGTTTGTCTCCATCAAAACCCTGATTTTAGCTGTTATTCACGCACAACTGCTCTGAACAAGGGTCAACAGAGCTTGCCATGTTGAGAAAGGTGAGCCAGCGTTTGTTTTTCTCAGTGGATTCCCCATGACAATGAGACAGCTCAGCTCAGGAAGGGAGACAATGGAAGCTGGGCACAGTGACAAAGGAGGTGCAAGGGTGATGGGCTTCTGGGGAGTCTGGACGGCACTGTGGGTAAGTGCAAGGAGATTGGAGCCTGGCTGGCCATTTGCAGCATGGGTCAGCTGGGTGCCTTTGTTCTTGCATTCTCTGTGGTCCAGCAAGGCTGCTAATGGTAGTCTAGTGGTTTGAGGTGAATCTGGGCAATGGGGTTCAGTTGTTCCCTCATTCCATAATAATGGGGATAATAAGAATGCTTTTCTCAAAGAGCTGTTGAGAGGGTTAAACATTCAGATATGTTTGAGGCATTTAGAGTATCACTGACATGTTAGTGCTCATTGTTTTCTCGGGGTGGGTCATTGCTGTCTGCCAATCCATCACTAGATTGAAGGCTCCCAGTGGGCAGACCCTGATCTCAAGCTTCTGTGTGTCCCCATAGTCCCCAGAAAACACATCAGACAGAGGTTAGATTTTCAATGCATATTTGAATGGACAGGTCTTCCTCCTGGCCAGAGTGGGCAGGCTGGAAGACATTGTGAGCTGACAAAGAAGTAGAGGTGTGCATTGGTTTTGTTGAGTTTATTATTGTCAGTTACCATCAATTTCATGGAGAACTTACAACAGAAAGACGGTGCCTGGTCCTTTTCATACTCACAATCTCTGGGATGTTTAGACCCACGGTTGCAGCTACTCTGCCGACCCAGCTCTTGGAAGGTTTCCTGTATTTGGCTGACACTCTGCTTTGCCTACTAAGATTACCTTTGGTAACCTTGGGTTTCTCCTGATAATGAATCCAAAGAAAACCAGATGAAGTCCTGCCATCCTCACTTCTTGCGGAATTTAGTAGCTTCCATTTTGTCATCAGTGGTTCCCTTTCTTAAAGTAAACAAAACAGCCCACGAGACCTGGACACCACAGCTGAGCATTTGCAGCTGAATCAGTGCACAGCATTCATCCTCTGACCCTCCGAACGCCAGACTCTGGATCCGGTTGGAGATCACAGGATCCATGACCCCATTAACGATGAGAAATTAACTTACACTAATGATGGCCACTCCACAGATGGGTGTTAAGGACATTTGCTCTTTTAAAAGTACCGCTCTCTTGCTCTTGCTGTTCTGATATTACCAGAGTTAATGTGTGACTAGGTCCTTGACTTTTGTGCAGTTTGCAGGGAAGGATTAGCAGAGCAGAACAGGCCTTGCCATGGAAACAAGAAAGGAAGCCATCCAGGAAGGCTGGGGCTCAGGGACCATCCTCTGTATGTGTCCTATCCCTGGTGAGGAAAGTGCCAGCCAGGCCTGGTCAAGTTGGTGTTCAGCGTGAATTGACACACTGCCTTGGTTTCGTTCTATGCCTGGCTGCTCAAACATACATAGGACAGTGGTGTGTCCTTGTATTTACACAGAGGGGACTGACATATTTTTAGTGTCCTTCTCTGTCCCCATGGAAGGAAGTCAGGGACAGTGTCTCTGCAGGAATTTGATTAGCTATGGGCCAGAATGTCCCTCAGACCTCTGCCAGAGGTCATAGCCTTAGAACAGGGGTGGCGCCTCACTAAGAGTGGAGACACTGCTTGGTGGTGAGGCCCACACCAGCATCAACACCAACACCGCCAGACAGGTGACTTGCCTTTCTTTAGTTGAAACACACTGTTACTATTATAAGGCCAGAGTGGTCAGAAAGGGTCCCCAACTCATGCGCTGAGAGGATTTTGGCCAGGACCCCCCACTCTGAGATCTACTACCCTAGGGACTTCATCACCACTTTGGACCAGTGATGGGGTTAGCATTCTGCAAAGCCCATGGCCTTGTACCCATGTCCTCCATCGCTGCCTCGACCCACAGTGAGCTTGGGGCTGGTCCTTGGATACTGCCGGGCTCTGTCCTGGCAGCTGTGTATTTACCTGGATGGTTGTCAGGGTTTTAGTTGGGACTCCTCTCAAGCAGACACTGAGACAAGAATTCAGATGCAGTGTTTTATCTAGGAGGTGGTCTCAGACAGGACTGGCCAGGGAAGAAGAAGAAAAAGGGGGGTGATGGAAGTCAGGTGACTGGGAGGGGCTGGGTGAGAAAGCAGAAGGTGGCATTCATTCAGCAATTCCCTGTGTCCTTGGTTGGGGGCTGCTCCTGAGGCGATTGCACCAGCACTGCCAGCCTGCCCTCTTGCAGACAGAGACTCTAGATTGGTAACAAGAAGCCAGGAGTGGTCCAGCAAGTGCCAAGAGATGTGCCTAATGAATTGGATTGGGGAAGAGTTGTTTGGTCATTTGAGGCATATTAAGGTTAAACCCTCAAGATATCAGGTTGAGGACTAAGGTGTGCCTGACCCAAGCCATGGTATTTGCAATAACCTCATATGCATGCGAAAGCTGGGCAGTGAATAAAGAAGAAGAATTGATGCTTTTGAGTTCTGGTGTCGGAGGAGAATATTCAAAGTACCATGGGCTGCCAAAGGAACAAACTGATCTGTGTTGGGTGCAGCCAGAGTCCTTCGTCTCTCACACTTCAGACATATTGTCAGGAGGGACCAGTCACTGGAGAAGGATATCATGTTAGGTAAGGTGGAGGGTCAGAGAAAAAGAGGAAGACCCCTAGCAAGATGGTTTGGCAAAGTGGCAGCATAAATGGGCTCAAGCATGGCAACAATTGTGAGGCTGGACCAGGACCGAGCAGTATTTCCTTCTGTTGTGCATAGGGTCGCTATGAGTCGGTACCCACTCAATGGCACCTATCAACAACTGAAGATTAAACCCATTGTACAGAAGGGACAGCCAGGGCCCAACATCTGATGACTTTATCCAAGTCTACGTTCCTTAGATAGTCGTTAGTCCTCAGTAAAACAAAATGTGCTGCCTCTGCCCACACTCAGTCTTGTCAACCCCTCCCCAGCCCAGGGTTCTACAGTAGGGTAGATCAAGGCCTTTGTAGGTCCAATCAATTGAGAAGCTTTCCTGCATGTCAGGGCATCGATGCCTTCAGCAACTCGCCACACTCTGAATTCCATAGTTACATTCAAACTGAACCGGTAGCTAAATAAGAAATTGGTTTTTAGAATAAACGGCATCACCTATGAGTGATGTGTCTCTTAAACAATCAACTACATGAGACCAAACAGTTAACATTTACCCAGAAACAAAGATGAGAAGGCAAAGAGAGGAAGGGAAACTAGATCAATGGAAACAGAACAAACAGAATCGAAATAATGAAAATGCTGACCCATTGTATACATTGTAACCAATGGCACAGAACAATTTATATTTAAAAATCACTAAATGCAAACCTAATCTTCTAGATATAAACCTTCATCTAAAACATATATTAAAAAAAGAAAAGCTGAATCCAACTCTTTGAGGACCTATATATAGGATCTATGCACTGCACCAGATGCAGTATGGAATGGGAAGGAATAGAGGGCAGGGTGAGTCACCCTGACCAAGGGGAAGGAAGTGCAGTGGCCTGAAAGAAACTTAAAGGTCAGGGTGGTAACAAGTGGCATGATCAGCTTTGCATTATTTTTTAGTCCTTGTGCTGCTCTGGGGTGGGTGCGAGGGCAAGAGGACTGGCTATGGGGAAATGACTGTGACTTGGCAGGTAGAATGTCATGAGGCACCTGCACCTGAGCAGGGAAAATGGCACTTGTCTCACATGAGGATCAGGGTATACAAACACTTCATTCAGCATCTTTGGAGGAAAACATCTGTAAGTCATAGACTGTGTTTAAATAGAACTTGCAATAGGTTTAATCAGTTGTAATGAGGTTTGGCTTATATAGGAGTTGTTGCTAAGTGCTGTAGAGTCAGTTCTGACTCACAGCGAGCTTGTATCGGATTTCCAAGGAGTGGCTGGTGAGTTTGAACCACCGAACTCATGACTCACACTGACCTTGTGGTCCAGTGTTTATTTACAGCACTAGAAGTCAGAAATCGGAAGGTTTGGAGGACAACACAGGTTGTCCTTCACTGATCCGGGCTCTTATGTGGTCCACAGCGTACTTGGAGACTCCAGAAAGACCTTTTCCATCTTGTATTCATTGTTTTATCTTTTGCACAATGGAGGGTCGTACTCCAAGTTTCCAGCACCCTGTGATGTTGAGAAATACAGCGATATAAAAAATAAACTTATGCTTCTAGAGGGCTTCGGGTCTGGTTGGGGCAGTCAGGTAGGGAATGCTGAAGAGTTAAACATATGATTGTAAGCAGCAGTTAAAGGCAGTCAGGGAAAAGTCGTCACAAAGTAGGACATGATTAATTGTGTAATGATAAATGGGACAGAAAATCGGGAATCGGAAAGGAGAGCAAGGCAGAGCCCCAGAGGGTTTCCTGAGCTGAGCCTGGGCTCTAGCAGGAAGCCAGGGATTGAGGTGGGGGAAGGGAGGGAAATGGGCTCTGATTCTCAACATTCAAGACGGGTGGCAGGTTGGACCAAAGCAGGGGTCGCAAAGGGCATGGTAGACTAGGAGGCAGTAAGTCGGCAAGAGGAAGGTGCAGATGGCCACAGGGCTGGGCAGGTGATGGGTTCCAAACTGCATGCCAAAGCAAGGGGCTTGTGCAAACAAGAATGCCAAGAGCAGTTCTGAGCTGGTGGGTGATGAGCTTGAAATTGTATGTGCCACATGGGTGGAGTGATTGGAATGGAGAAACGGTCAGGCTTGAGATGGTCATGGACACTAGGTCTGGTGAGGAAGGAACAGGTGTGGGCATCCCTGAAAAGTACCACATCAGGAGTGGGGCAGGTGACTCAGCCAGCTTCAATGCTGTTGTACACCAGGAGGCCTAAGACCTCCCCCAGCTTGAAGATTCTGAGACTGTCAAGGGGTGGGATGGAGACAGATGAAGGCAGGGGAGAAGCCTGGGGGGCAATTAGTGATGTGCCTGGGGCAGGGTTGGGGGGAGCATGTTTGGAGAGCCAAAATGAGTTATTGCAGGCATTCTGCATCTGGTAAGACAGGGCACCCATGGGGAACTGTCTATCAGATACAACAGAAGAGATAAAGAGAAGGATGATGAAAGAAGAGGTCATTGTGGACTTATCTTTTAGAAGCTCACTGGAGGCCTGGAGAATTCGAGGCATGTCATGCACAAAGGTGGTGGAGGTGGAGTGGACCAAAGGAATGGGCAGATGTAGGAAGCTCAGAGTAGTGCAGTACCTGGGACTAGGAGCAGCGGCAGCCAAGCCTGCGTGGACCAGAGGAGGGCCCTAAGTCATGGGGACAGCAGAGTGAGCCAAGGGACCTCCAGGCATAACCTGTGGTCATGGCAAGGGAAGATGGCAGATGGAAGTGGGGACGGTGGTTAGAGAGGATCCAAGATGGGAAGAGGTGGGCCTGAGTCCAATGACCAGGCACACAGATATGCCACCATTCAGACTTGATATTATGAAATTAGAAGAAAACAAAATTTTCAAACACTTTTCCTCCTCTTTCTTTGTTTCTTAATGTCTGAAACAACTGGTGCTTGAGAATAATTTTCTTAAAAGAAGTAACATGGTAGGAAATCACTGCACTCCGACTCATGATTCCTCTATGTGAGTCCGAGAAGAACTGTGCAATTACTGGTTGGTTTCAAACTGGATCTCCTGGCATTTCTTCTGAAGTACCTCTGGACAGACTCAGACTCTCCAGCTGAATGCAACGGGAACTCCAACCTGGCATGAAGCAACCCATGTCTCACTTCCCTTCAATTAGTCAGAATCTGCATCTTGGCAAGATATGCTCCAGGGCAGGGCCCCCAAGCTTGCTTTTGTGAGCTCACGATTGGCCTGGGCATCTGGTTAAATCACACAATCTCATCCAGCAGGTCTGGGCTAGAGATAAGGACCAGAGTTTAAAATCCTCTCCCCAGTGAGGTGCTGTTGGTGGAGCCACTGTGAGTAGTGAGGTGCTAGGGAGTCTTATCTAACAGTTAAGAAAAACACACAAGTCCAGATCACCACAGGTAAGAGAGCTGGATGGCGAACATCAACATGAAAAACACACAATGTAGCAAAGAGCCTGCCTCTACCCATCTGCCGGAATCCCTGCATGCCCAGAGGATGCCCTGCATGGGTACATGCTGTAAGGTGAAGTGCAGATGCTGCTGGAGACTGACCTTTCAGGCACACTCAGGTATTTACCTGCTATTAGCGGTGGCATCCGAAACAGATCCACAGCAATCATCTGAAGGTACCTCCTCACACCTCCTATAGTTTGCAGATTTCCATTTTCCTGAAATAGTTCTTTAGTTCATACCCCAGACACCTCACCTCTTCCCCATCCCCAAATGCACACACACAGTAAAAGTGGTTTCCTTCAGCTTCTTGAGGGGATCTGAGTCTAGGGATGGAGGCAGATATCTCTTAGGTGCTGCAAATGCCTCGCGTCAACATCACTAGCTGCCAGGCTGGCCTGCTGGCCCCTCCAACTATTTCCATTTCACCCATTAAGTTTAGAGAATTGTGACAGCATTACTGGCCATCTGAGGATGTGGACTTCTCAGAACTCCATTGAAGATCTCCTCAGCTAATAGTAAGCCAGGTGGGAAGACGCTGAGTTTCCTCTGGCTGCTCAACTCCTGAGGGCCCCCTGTCACTTGTTACCTTACCTCACCAGTTGCCATCGAGTTAACTCTGACTCATGGTAAGCCCCCATGTGCATCGGTAGAACTGCACTTCATAGGGTTTTCAATGGCTGAATTTTTAGAAGTAAGTCACCAGGTCTTTCTTCTGTGACACTTCTGGGCAAATGTGAACCTCCAGTCTGCCTTAGCAGTCAAGCACGTTAACTGTTTGCACCACCTGGGGGACTCCCCTTTCACCTGCTACTTATTATTTTTTAGCTCTTAAATCTTTGGATGACAAGCCAAGAACCAGAGATGTAGTTACAGTTTATTTTGAAAATTAAGGTCTGTGAGGTAGGAAAATCCCATCCAATCTCTTCCTTCTAGCCCTCCACCTCCACTCCATTCCTCTACTCCTTCTTAATTGAACTCTTTTGAAAGCAGATTGGGGCATTTAGTAGTCTGCAAGGTCAATGGTTCA
The DNA here is from genome assembly GCF_000296735.1 of Chrysochloris asiatica. Classification (NCBI taxonomy): domain Eukaryota; kingdom Metazoa; phylum Chordata; class Mammalia; order Afrosoricida; family Chrysochloridae; genus Chrysochloris; species Chrysochloris asiatica. Next base: position 5,124,487 of record NW_006408642.1, read on the forward strand.
AACTCACCAGCCACTCCTCAGAAACCCCATACAGGGTCAGTATGGGCAGGAACTGACTCAATGACAAACAACAACAATGGCCTAGATATATATGGGTGCGGTTGCCATTTTTTCTTTCTTTCATGATTTTTTTCCCTCTCACACAGAATTACCAAGCAAAACAATTTCGCCCTTACTGTTTGACTCATAGGAGATTAGAGAGACTTGATTCACTCCAAGCGGTCTTGGAGAAAGCTCACCACCCCTCTAATCCCTCATAGAGAGCCTGGAGTGGCAGCATCCACAGTAGAATTCAAACCCAAACCTGTTGCCATTGAATAAAACCCAGGGAATCCCATGTGTTACAGGGAAGAACAGCTCCACGGGCTTGCTTTATGGCAGCAGATCGCTAGGCCTTTCTTCTTTGGTGCCACTGGGTAGATTGGAACTGCCAACCTTTTGGTTATTCGTCTGGATTTAACCATCTGTGCCACACAGGGACCTTATGCCAACCACAGGGAGCATTATGGAGCACTCACTGTATGTCAGGGACTGTTCCAAACACCCAACGTTCAATAGTTCACTGCTGTGCCAGTGTCTGTGGGGTGGGTAGTCATTTCCAGGTCTCAGGGAAGCAGACTGGGCCACACACAGATTAATGCAGGCCAGGCCAGCCTCTAAACCCACAGCCTGCATACTGTGGGAGGTGAAACCTGAGCCACCCTGTTGGGAGGATGTACCCTGAGCTTCAGGGAGGGCAAGTCACCTCTGGCCTGTGAGAGCAGTGTGGGTTTGGCTCACTCCCCGCAGAACCCCAGTGTGGGGGGAGTTCTGTCCCTTCACAGCACCAGGGAGAGGGCAAACAAGGCATGGCAAATTAAAACCATTGAAGTTCCATCACTTGTACTTCTCTAAGGCAAGCCATAAATACATAAATACTCGAACGCACTACTCTGATACCAGCTAATATATTTTACCTGCAATTGGAGTTCTCTGGAAGGGCAGCTGTGAGGAGCAAAGCAAGAAATTGGATTGTAAAAGCACAGGATAGAAAAATGATTGCAGCATTTTTACAATTACCTGCTTTTCCTCAGCCCACAGAGAAGAGACGGCTTCCTGTTAGTACTTCGGCAGTGGAAACTATCCAGGTTAAATCCGTTTCATTATTATATCATCATAATCTAGCATGGATTGATTGTTGAATACCTGAGGGGGACACACACCATCACATCTGGCCCCCACCCTCTCCTCCAGGCAGGCTTTTTCTGTGTCTCCTGTTTCTAGATGAGTCAGAGGTAAAGCTAGTCACCAAGGGAGCCAGGACCCCAGTGGGGGAGTCAGACTCGGGGGGCCCACTGCCAAGAGTGAGGGTTTCACTTTTCCATTACTTCCTGTGAAGGAAGGGAAGCAGGTGAATTTTCATTTTGCAAATCAAGTTCCCCCACACACACACACACCACACACACACCTAAGGGATATGAACCATCTCTGTGGCCCTCTAAATTCAAGTCTCCACTCCCTCTAAGGGAAGCAGTGAGGTTATTTGTTCTGACACCTGCGGAACCAACCCTTTGTGTTTAAGCATGCTGCTGATTTCCTGGGCTCCCTGCATGTTATTAAAACTTTCACAAATGTGAACTTCAATACATTGCACCAAGTGCAAACCACTTTCTATTTTTTGCTCATCTCCCTAAATTTGCAAAGAATCTAAAATAGCAGTTACTATTTTTTACCATGTTCTCTGATGAAATATTTCATTCTTCCTTGGGTGGTTTAACATAGTGCTGCCCAGGGATTAACTCCCATTTTTAAAAAAGAGAGTCTTATTAGGTGAGAGAGGCGGAAAATGTATTTCACCCAGTGTCAAGAGCCGGGGCCAGCAGTGCAAGCGGTGAGGAGTGGAGAGGCCCACAGCTTTTGCCTTTATGGGGTTGCTTGGCCATCAGCAAAGCCAAGACCAGCTCCCTTTATTAAACGCAGGCTGATTTTTTAAAAAGCAAAGTTTCCCTGCAAAGACCAATTTTAAGGGGATTAATACTCAATGAATAATGCATCAGGGGGAAAACTACAATAGTCATTCTTAATTGGAAGAGGAAAAATCAGCCGTGGCTAAGTGCACACATCTTCCTGACGCAAAGCAAGGTTTAGCGCTCTGTATGGGGCTGCTCCCAAGTCAGCCACCCGGATGAGGACGGTGAGGATCACCGCTGTTGCTGTTTCTTTAATTGTTCCTTGACTGCCAGAGAAGGAGGAAAGGGAAAGAGCCTGGTAGAGATGAAAGGTTTGGTGATTTCTGCCTTCCTGTTTGAAGGTGCTCCTCAAAGCTTAATTTCGCCCTTGTAGATAATTGCATCAGATAATGTTGGTCTCAGGTGATTCCACACAGCTCTTGATGTCCCTGGCCTCCATCTTCACCTCCTCCTGGACCAGGCCTGAAATTTTTGAGGTTTGCTAGTGTTCCTGTACCAGGGAGGCGACATGTGGGTGACTTTACCACACATGGGTATCTTTAATGAACAGAAATTATTTTCTCACAGATAAGCAGCTAGCAGTCTGTATTCAGAGCCCCACCTTTCCCTGTCTGCTCATGAAGATCCTTGTCTCTTCCGGAATTGCGCAGTTGCTTGGAAATCTCCACGAGCCATTTGCCTTCCCCTGGCTGTGCATTCTTGTTCTGTGTCTGCGCTGCTCCTTTAGTACATAAACGATCAACAAAACAAAGTAAATCCTACTCCTAACAGGCATGTTGTTGTTGTTAAGTGCAATTGAGGTGATTCCCCCTCATAGTGACCACATATGTGACAAAGTAGAATTGCCCCACAGGGCTTCCTAGGCTGTCATCTTTCCTGGGACAGATTGACAGATTTTTTTTTTTTCTCCCAAAGAGATGGTTCGAACTACTAACCTTTCAGTTAGCAGCAGAGCATGTAATCTTTGCCCCAATCCATATAGGGACATAGATGTTAGGATTATAACATATATTAGTGGGGGGCACCGTTGAGTTCATAACATCCCCTTTCCAGGTGCAATTTATTCAGACAGCCTTTTGTGAATAAGTATGATTGTGGTGCTGTTGGATAAGCACTGGGCTGCTAACCACAGGGTTGCTGGTTCAAGCCCACCAGTCACTCCTCAGAAACCCTATACAGAGTCGCTATGAGTCATAACTGACTTGAAGACATTTAACAACAACAGCATGACAGTTTTACTGCTTTTCTCCAATTCTCTTTCCTTTCTTTCCGGCTCGGACCAGCATACTGTGCCTAGTATGGAGAAGAAGGTGTGTGATATTTTGCTGCTTTGAGCAGAGGGTCAGAATTCATTCACTATGGTAGCAGGAGAAGAGGGATGCTTTCTTCCCTTAATCCTAATCCCCTGGTTTTTAAAAAGGTTTTGAAGCCATGATGTTGGAAATGCTTTTGCCAGATCAACATGGGGAAATGTCGTTCTTGGCTCATTAACTACAAGGCTGATTTTCTCAAATCCAGATGGATAATGATGAATTGGTAACCCTTAATGACAATCATTTTCATTTTTCTCGAAAAATGAAATGTTGTTGTTAAGTGCTAATAAGTGACCCTGTATAGGGTTTCTAAGGAGTGGCTGGTGGGTTTGAACCACTGACCTGGTGGCTCAAATTGACCTTGCGATCCAGCACCTCTAAAAATTTAAGGAGTCAAGAGGATTCTACTTTTAGTACCTTTCCCACCGTACTGCTGGTCCCTGTTAGACACAAAAGGCATCTCCTGCTTCTTCATTTCTCTCAGATTCTGGAATTATAACTCAGAGATGCAGAAGGCATGCTAAACACCTGGGAGTGGGAAAGGGAGCACCACCCCCCACCCCACCCCCGCCAAGATGCTACACAAGGAGTTTTACCTGCCAAGTTGGGAGGGCTAGTCCCCTTGCCTACCAAGTAATCAAATATCCATAGTTCTGGCTGCCCAGTAACCTGAAGGCCAAAGGCATAGGGTCAGTGGGGTTGGAACTGGAGGAGGGGAGGCAGGAAGTAGGAAGAGCTTCTGTAGTTTTCAGGGTTCAGAGGGGCTCAAGCCTTGCTGCCTGCTAGAATCATCTGAGGGGCTTTAAAATACCCTCTTCCCAGGCTTATCCCAGACAGGTTACATTGATTCTCTGGGTGTGGGACACAAACATGAGTGCTTTTTAAAACAACCCACCTGGTTCCATTGTTTGTGCAGCCAAGTTTGAGAACCACTAACCTCAGAGAGTCCTGGTGTGGGCTGTGGTTCAAGCTTACCAGTCATTCCTCTGAAACCCTATACAGGGTCGCCAACAACCTCAGAGAACCATCCAAGGTAACAATGGAGGTTTCATTCACACTAATACTGCCTTTGTCCTGGTCCCTTTGTATTTAATACATCACCCGGTCACTGTTTTCATACTGTAACCACTGATTTTTCTTTCTTCTTCTTCTTTTTTTTTTTTTTTTTAAATACATTTCATGTTTCGGCTCCACTGCCCCTCCACAGCCACCCTGGCATCACTTTTCATAGTCTTATTTCTCAACAAGAATGTGATTTCAGGCTTTAATCTGCTTGTATGCTGTCTGTCTGACTTGCTAAATCTGCTCTTTTAACAATGGTAACGAAGCAGTCATAGTTTATTGTATTGATTTTATTGTACTTCACCATGTTTTGTTTTGTTTTTCTCTAAAAGTAAAGATGTTTCAGTTTTGCTTCTGAGAAGATTATTCTACTTTAATTTAATTTAATTTTATTTACACAAAACTGAACTCAAAATTTGGATTTTTTTTAATGTTTTATTGTGAATTATGTGATAGTTTACATGGGAAAACATTAGCTTTACATTCATTCTGTCATATATCGTTACATTGCCATGGTTACAATCCCCTCCATGCATCATCAGTCAGCCTGCCCCTCGGTCATCAGCACACACCCTCTCCCTCTCTGGGTCTAAAGTCCCCAGTCGCTCCATCTCTCCACATCACTGTCTCTGGCTCCACCTCTGGCATCACTGTTTCTCTGGGTAGGGTTCCGCACTCTGCTCTTCTCCCATGATGGTCCCAGGGACCTCGGCTCCTGGACTGCAAAGTCAATCACTCCCCTCCTTTTGCTACAAAACATCTACCTTTACATTTCCAACCCTCAAAGTCAGTCCTGATAACAATTATTCACTATTGTGCTACATGAGTGCTATCCCCATCTCCTTTCATGAACCCCACCTAGACAGATTGGATACTACTTAGTGGTGATTCTACCTTCCTCTGCACCCTCTGCATCTGGGTTCCCTGTTGAAAGCTTGTAAGCCAGTCACTTTTTGTCTTTATAACCCCTATTTTGGGTAGCCAATGTCCAAGTTGCCCATCCCTGTCTACCCTGTGTTCTGAGGGGTGGGAATGATCCTCGCTGTAAAGATGTGTTCCCTCTTTTGAGCTACTGCATCCATAGGTGTAGGTCAAGTTCATCAAATTGTATCAGATTACTCTTTTTTTCCTCTTCTTTCTTCTTCTAGTTGAGTTCTGATTATCCAGCCATTGAAGCCAGGTCAAGTGTGGGTGTTCTTGTGCATATGCCCTCTCTTCTTATCAGCTGTATGCTTCACTCTCTACTCTAGTCCTCTGTGGCTATGTCACTGACTCTGAGCCCAGGAATTCCCAGGTCTTGTCATACTGCTGGTCAACCAGGTCTCCACCCGACTTCACAGGAGTCTATTGAATATGATACACTTAGCTCGCAGCTTCATTGCTGTTTTTCCCTCACTTCCCCTTATCGGTTAACAACGTGGTCACCAGTCAGAGCGCATGTCAGCTTGTATATTCCCATTGAGTCTTAGTCTTGGAAGAGGTTTGCCAGAGGGGCCCCAACGAGTTGCTTTGATGTTTCCTGGGCGAAAAACTTGATAGTTCATGTAGTAATCAGTCGGACTGCCATTATTGTTTTATATGTTTCCTGTTGGTCTTTCTTTCAAGAAGTATCTTCTGTTCTTCTAGCTACTCCAAGCTGGTCTGCTTGTCCTTTCCAGTGCAAATTTTCCACCTCAGAAGATTCTGGATAGGGTTCAGGATTCCACCTATGGTCTTACGTAATGTAGATGCTCCGAAGGAAGCCTCCTTCACTGGGCCTGTTGTAGCACCATTTTAGGTATTCCAATCTGTACTTTTATTTTTAAAACTTAAGGATGACCTCTACTTTTGAGGTTAGAAGATTCCTTTGTTCCACAATTCTCTGAGCATTGGGTTTTTTTTAAGAAAGTGGGTTAAGCCCTAGAATGTTGGCGGGGGGAGGGCGGTCTCTAAATTATTTGAGTATATCTTTAATTTTTAAAATTTTTCATTTCACAAGAACAGGTGTCAAGTTGGGGTCCTGTGTAAAACAAGAACAGAACAAGGTAGCCATTGTTTCAGTTGTTTTTAAGTGCCATCAAATCAGTTCCGACTCATAGCGACCTGTCTCTTAAGAGTGGCTGTACAGGGTTTCTGAGGAGCAGCTGGTGGATTTGAACTGATGACCTTGTGATTCAAATTCCAGTACTGATCCTACAGTGCCATACCAGCTGTTAACCACTCCTTTACTGTAAGGTTCGAGTCCTCTCAGAGGGGATACCTCAGCAGAAAGGCCTGCCACTCTACTTCCAAAGGATCAGCCATTGAAATCTTTGGAGCGTAGTTTTAATCTGACACACATGGGGGTCTCACAAGTCAGTGTACTCCAAGGCAATTGGTTAATTGTAGGACTGTAACAAATATTGTGTTTATTTCCCCATCCTGTATACCTTGTAGAAGGAGCCCTTGTAGTGCAATGGTTAAGTACTCAGCTGCTAACCAAAAGGTATTCGGTTCAAAGCTACCCAGAAGCTCTTTGGGAGAAAGATCTGACAATCTGCTTCCATAAGGATTACAGCAAAAAAAAAAACACAAAAAAAAACATCTAGGGTATTTCTAGCACATGGAGTTGCTATGAGTTGGAATCAAATTAAAGGCATCAAGCAACAACATGCCTTTCAGAATGAATTGTTGTTGTTGTTGTTGTTAAGTGCCGTTGAGTCGGTTCTGATCCATAACAACCCTGTATAGGGTTTCCAAAGAGTGGCTGGTGAGCTTGAACCACTGGCCTTGCAGTTCAAACGACTTTGCAGTCCAGCACATTAACCCATAGCACCACACCAGAATTCCTTCAGAGTGCATAGCATGCTGTAAATGGAGGCAGAAATCTCAAATTCTGAGTCATCTATTCTTAAATGCATAGCCTAAATATCAGATATTTCATTTCTTTAGATTGTTTGTATTCTGCCTACCTCACAAGACTGTTATTATGTGGCTTCAAAGAGACATAAGTGAAGGCCCTCTGAAAAGCCTAAAACACTGTGTCCATTTAAAATGTTATTAATAAAGATTTCACTGTCTCTGTGACCTTTTTGTACATAGTTATAAGGCTGCCTTAAAATAGGCACGTTTGAGATAGGGTCTACCAGAAGAACAGAGGCTAAAGAGGAAATTAATAATATAACTTTTTAATGCTTCTTCCTCTAGTGGCAAGGAAAATTCATATCACCATCTACAGAGACCAACTAATTGGTTAAAAAGCCTACTGTCATTTAAGATGATGCTTTAAAAACATCATGCCCTGTGTCTCTTAAGAGACAGGCAAGGAGGTAGGAAAAGAGAATGATGCTCAAATAGGTAGATATAGTTTATATAAATTATAGTCCACTGGGAGGTAGATCATTCTTTTTTTTTTTTTTTTTTTCCCATAGACAAATTAAAAGGTTGGGAAATATTACAGTCGGTATGCTGGTATGACGCTATAGGATAAGCACTCAACTGTAAGGTCGGTTTGAACTGCAAGGTCAGCGGTTCAAACTCATTAGCTGCTCCTCAGAAACCCTACACAGGGTCGCTACGAGTTGGAACAGACTTGGCAGCACTTAGCAATGACAACAACATTACAGTTGCAAAGGGCTGTGGGCATAGCTGTTCATATGTTCATGCCACAAGTCTCTTCTATTTGTCATGTTTGAGGACAGTAGAATGAAAACATAAAGGGTATTCCTTAATATTACTTTTCTAATTTTTTTAAGATAAGTATGTACTAGTTTTCAAAAATCTTTAAGATGAAAAAGATCCTCTTTTGTAATGATAGAGGTATAAATGAGTGAAAGCAGTAGGCTTTTTCTTTGTGTTTCTGTATTATGTATAAGATTACCCTTTTTTCAGCTCCTCCCAACTTCATCTCCTCCCATCTCTGCCCCGTCCTTAGAAATAACCATCATTCACCATGTAGTATTTATGATTCCAGACATCTGCTATTTATAATTATCAGTATATAAGAACAAAAACAAAAACGGCACTATACCGTGTGTATTCATCCAGTTACAAAATACTAAAGCTCCTACTATGAACTCTGATAGTATAGTGGGTTACAAGTTGGGCTGCAAACCACGAGGTCAACAGTCTGAATCTACCAGCCGCTCTGTGGGAAGAAAGATGAGGCTTTCTGCTCCCATAAAGATGGACAGCTTTGGAAACCCTATATAGGATTGCTATGAGCCAGAACCAACTATACGGCACAAGACCACCACCTCCATCAGGCACTATTTAGGTATGAAGGACACATCACTGAAGGATACGCAAGGTTTCTAGTCTCAGATACCTTTAACTTTCTATTTTGCAATAATTACAAATTCACATGAAGTTGCAAAGATATTACAGCGAGACCTGGTGCATACAGTCCAGTCACTCAACTGGTTCGTCTTAGCATGATGACTGTTGCTGTTATTAAGTGACATCGAGTCGGTTCCAACTCATAGTGACCCTGTATAGGGTTTCCAAGGAGCAGTTGGTGAGTTTGAACCACCGACCTTGCAGTTCAAACTAACCTTGTGGTCCAGTGCTTTAGCCTACAGTGCCACAAGTTCCATGTAATTTATCAAGATACAGAACTATTCCATCACACAAAGACCTCCTCCATGCTACCTCTTCATAGTCATACCAACTCTGCTTCCTCACCATCCCTAACCCTGGCAACCACAACTTGTCCTCTGTCTCTATCTCAAGATAATCATTTTGCGGGGTTCATCCAGCCTCAATGACTCTAGAATGTCTGGATTTTGAAATTCTCCTGCACATTTTCTCACTTTATAGAATCTTTTGTCAAAATTGTCAGTAAAGGTAGCTGGGCACCAACCGGTTCTTTTGGTCTCATGGGAAAAAAGGCATTTGTTCATGGAGTCAATTAGCTACACATCCCATTTCCTTCTCTGATTCTTCCTCTTAAGAAGCTCTGGTAGCGTAGTGGTTACGAGTCGGACTGCTAGCCTCAAGGTCAGCAGTTTGAAACTACCAGCCATTCTGTGGAAGAAAGATGAGGCTTTCTGTTCTTATAAAGAGTTACTGCTTCAGAAACCCTATATGGATGGGGTCACTGTGAGTCAGAACCGACTCCACGGCATGCCTGTACCACTACCACCACCATCCTTCCTCTTACTCCAAGTAAATGGAGACCAACTGTTGTACCTTGGATGGCTGCTTGCAAGCTTTTAAGACCCCACATACTATGCAACATATTAGGTAGAACAGAAACACTAAACATTATTAGGCCAGATCATTGGGATGCCCCCATGAAACCAGGATTCTAAACTTCCAAACAAAGGAATCAAATCCCATGAGACGTTTGGCTGTATATAAGCGGCCTCAGCAGCTGTTTCTTCTGTTTGCTGTTGTTACTACATCTATCACACAACTTTTGCCAATTCAACTTTTTACAGATGTACAGTTTATTGGCTTCAATTACATTATAGATTGTGACATTTTGAGATTGACATATTTCACTCAGCTTAATGCCTTTGAAATATATCCTAAGTTATCACATGTATCAACAATCTGTTCCTTTTTATTGCTGAGTTTTCTGTAGTATGGATACCCTAAGTTTGTTTAACCATTCACCAATTGGGAGACATTTTGTTTCCAGTTTGAGGCTATCACAAATCAAGTTATTAAGTACATTGCATGCAGGTTTTTATGTGGATATAAATTTTCATTTTTTTCTGGGACAAATGCCTAAGACTATAATTGCTAGGACATATTGTAAGTGTATATTAATTTTATGCCAGACTATTTTCTAGAGTGCACCATTTTATGTTCCTACCAAACATGTATGAGAGATATAATTTCTCCACATCCTTGCTAGAATTTGCTTTCATCACTATTTGTTAGTTGTAGCTGTACCAACAGACGTGTGTTGACTTCTTGCTGTGGTCTGAATGTACATTTCCCTAGTGGATAGTGATAATAACATTTCCATGTGCTTATTTGCCATTTATTGATTCTCTTCAAGGAAAGGTCTATTTAACTCTATTGCCCACCTTTCTATTGGGTTGTTTCTTATTTTTGGTCGACTTGGGGGCCTTAAGACACTAGCCCTTTGCCACATATCTTGTTTGTAAATATGTTCTATTCTGTGACTTACCTCTTCATCCTTTTAGCAGGATCTTCCAGAATAATAAGCTTTCTTTTTTTGAAGTCTAATTTTTCAGATTTTTCTTATGTCTTCTCTAAGAACTCTTTGAATACCACCAGATCCCAAAGATTTCTTCCTGTGTTTTTTTTCTAAAAGTTTTATAGTTACTTTTGCATCAATTTTGAGTTAGGTTTTTTTATAAATTGTAAAGTTTAAGTTGAAGTTCTGGTTTTGTGGTTTTTATTCTGCAGGTGTTTAACTGTACCCATATCATTTGTTATTGGACAATTTTTTTCTTCCTTTGTTGAAATGCTTGTGAATTTTTATCAAAAATGAGTAGTATGGGGGAAAAAATGGAATAGAGGTAAATGCTGTTAACTGATGGTACATGAGGGGATTGTGATCATTGAAATGAAACAAAAAATGATTTATTGAATGTAAAACTGATAATCTGTCCTGTAAACTTTCACTCAGTTCACAATAAAAACTTTTTAAAAATCAGTAGGATATATTTTTAAGCAAAAAAAATTTTTATTAGATTGTTTTTAGAGAAATTTTAGTTTTCTAAAAATTTATGCAGAAATACAAATATTTCCCATATTTCTCCTCCCTCTACATACTACTGGGCATATTTGTATGACTATTTCTGACTCTCTATTCTGTTCCATTGATCTATATGTGTATAACATAGATCACCAATACCACACTGTCTTGATTACTGTAACTATGTGTTGTTGTTGTTGTTAAGTGCCGTCAAGTTATTCCTAACTTGTAGCAGGCCTGCATAGGGTTTCCGAGGAGCAGCTGGTAAGTTTGAACCACCGAACTAGTGGTACAGTACATTATCCTGCAGCACTATGTCATAAACCTTAATATCTAGTAAGTGATTCCTCCCACTTTATTCTTATTTTTCAAAATTGTACTAGCTCTTAAAGTTCCTTTGCATATAAATTTTAAAAGAGTCTGTCTGTATAAAACATCTTGTTGGGATTTTGATAAAAATTTGTTAAAGCCTATATCTCAATTTGAGGAACACTGATAACTCTATTATGTTGAGCTTTCCAATCCATGAACATAGTATGTCTGTATTTATTTAGCTCTTTGACTTGTTTCCTCGGCTGTTTATACTTTTAAACATATAAGTTCTGGGCAATTTTTGTTAGATTTACAGCTAAATATTTTAAGCAATTGTAAACTGTTTTATATTTTTAAATGTTTTATGACCGCCTGTTCATTAATAACATATAGAAAAATACAATGGTTATCTTGTATCCTGCAATCTTGATGAACTCACCAGTTTTGGTTTTGGTTTCTGTGTTAGGTTGATTTGGAGTTTTTGTTTTGTTTGTTTTGTAGATTCCTTGAGATTTTCTGCATACAAAATTATGTCATTTGGATACATAATCCATTGCCATTAAATCTGTCCTGACTCCATGGCAACAGGGAAGTGCAGTTCATTCTTTCTGATCTGTATGCCTTTTCTTTTATTGTCTTATTACACTGGCTAGAACTTCTAGTACTTTATTAAATAAGAGTACTGAAAGCAGACATCCTTATCTTATCCCAGTTTCATAGGGAAAGCATTCTGCTTTTGACCATAAAGCATAATGTTAACTACAGAACATTTTTAGATGCTTTTTTGAAAAATCAAATTGAGGAAGTTCTCCTGAATTTTTCTGAGTTTCTATCATAAATAAGTATTGAATTTTGTCAGACAACATCTCTGCATGAATTGATTGTGTAATTGTTTTTGTTTTTGTTTTGTTTTTGCCTGTTAAGATGGTAGGTTATAGTGAATGATTTTTAAATACTGAATCAGCCTTGAACCACTGGAATATATCACACTTGGTTATGGTGTATCATTCTTTCTATATATTACAGAATTTTCTTTGTTATTATTTTGGTATGAATTTTTATGTTTATTTTCATGAGAGAGAGTGATGTGTAGTTTTTTGGGAGTGGGGCACAGGAGATTGTTTTTGGTATTCTGTTAATCTTGACATCATTAAATAAATTAAAGTGTTCTATCCTCTTCTAATTACTGAAAGACGATGTGTAGAATTGGTGTTAATTCTTTGGTAGAATTTTCTTAGAAAACTATTTGGGCTGGGAGATTTCTTTCTTGGGAAATTTAAAATTAAAATTCTATTTTATTAATAGTTATTTTTGTTGTTAGGTGCCATCAAGTCAGTTCCAACTCCTAGCAACTTTATGCACAACAAAACAAAACACTTCAGAGTTCTACATAATCCTCACAATCATTAAGGTTGAACCCATAGCTCTTGTTCCTATGCTAATCCATCTCATTGGGGAGTCTTCCTCTTTTTCCATTGACTCTACAATTTACCAGTCATGATGTTCTTCTCCAGGGATAATATGTCTGAAGTATGAGAAATGAAGTCTGGCCATCTTGGCTTCTAAGGAGCA
>NW_006408642.1:5138488-5138997 GCF_000296735.1 Chrysochloris asiatica
TCTTGTTCTTAGCCAATGCCTTCAGTGCACCTTGGACTTCTTTCTTCAGTATCATTGGTTCTTGATCATACGCTGTCTCTTGAAATGGTTGAACATCATCCATTTCTTTTTAATAAAGTGGCTCTGTGTATTCCTTCCATATTCCTTTGACGCTTTCTGCATCGTTAAATATTTTGCCCACAGAATCCTTCAATATTTCAAGTCGAGACTTGAATTTTTTCTTCATTCTTTTCAGCTTAAGAAATGTCGAGCATGTTCTTCCCTTTTGGTTTTCTAACTCTGGGTCTTTACACATTTCATTATACTTGACTTTGTCTCTTCAAGCTGCCCTGTGAATTTTTCTGTTCAGCTCTCTTACTTTCTCATTAATAGTTATGAGGTTATTAAAATTAATTATTTTAATAATTAATGACTTGTGTTGTTGTTGTTGTTGTCAGGTGCCATCGAGTCGGAACCGACTCATAGCGACCCCATGCACAGCAGAACGAAACAATGTCCGATCCTGGGCC
>NW_006408642.1:5141512-5146461 GCF_000296735.1 Chrysochloris asiatica
ATTTGAATAATAGTGGTATTAACTAGGCTTCCCAGTTATTTGTAATTTTAGAGACTCTAAGTTGCCAAATTTATATGTGTGTAGTTGTCCGCTGTTATTATTGTTGTTGTTGTTGAATGCCACCAAGTTGATTCTGATCCATAGCAACCCTGTGTAAGGTTTCTGAGGAGTAGCTGGTGAACTGAACTGCCCACACTGCAATTCAAACTGACTTTGCAGTCCAGTGCATTAACTCACATTGCCACACTAGGACGCCACTGTTGTTATTAAGTGCTGTGAAGTTGGTTCTGACTGATTTGTTGTTATGTGCCATCAAGTTGATTCTGACTCATAATGACCTTGTATAGAGTTTCCAAAGAGTGGCTGGTGGGTTTGAACCGCAAGGTCATGGTTTAAACCAAGCTTGCAGTCTGTGGCATTATCCTACAGTGTCACACCAGGACTCCTTTATAGGGTTTCTGAGGTTGTAAATCTTTGGGGGAGTAGAAAAACTCATCTTTCTCCCATTGAGCAACAAACAGGTAGCCTTGCACTGCTGACCTTGTAGTTCATAGTAAAGTACTTATCCTACTGAGCCATTGTGCCCACCAGAATTATTCATAGAATCTTTTAAATTGTTTCCTTTTAATTTGCAGAGCCAATAGTGATATCCTCTGTTTAATTCCTGATATTGGTAATTTGTATCTTCTCTATTTTTTTTTCCTTTGTCTACACTTAACAACAACAACCTTGTTAGACAACTGTCAATTTTCTTAATCTTTTTCTCAAAGAATCTTTTTTCTTTGGTCTTTCTGTTTTCAATTTCACTGACTTCTGTTCTTTATTATTTCCTTCCTTCTGCTTGCTTTGAGTTTATTTTCCTCTTCTTTTTGTAGTTTCTTGAGGTGAGAGCTTAGATTATTGATTTAAAACTTTTCTTCTTTTCCAATGTAAGCATTTAGCACTATAAATTTCCCTTGGCATTACTTTAGCTGTGTTTCATAATTTTGATATACTCTATTTTCATTTTCGTCCATTCTTGTATATTTTCTTATTTCCCTTGAGACTTTTTCTTTGACCTGTGGATTACTTAGACATTTATTGTTTAGTTTCCAAGTCTTTGGAGAATTTCCTGATATGTTTCTGTTACTGATTTCTTATTTGATCCCATTGGAGTCAGGCAACACATTCTATATGGCTTCAGTTCTTTTCAATTTAAGTTTATTTTATGGCTCAGTATATTGTTTTTCTTAATATATGCTCCGAGTACACTAGAAAGAACGTGTACTCTTTTGTTGGTAAAGTGCTCTATCAATGTCAATTACATCCTGTTGGGTGATCAGATTGTTGAGTTCTTTTATATCCTTGCTGATTTTCTGTCTAGTTCTATCCGTTTTTGAGATAGGGGTATTGACATCTCCAACTATAATTATGTTTGTCTATTTCCTTTGTTCAATTTTATCAATTTTGGGCTTATATTCTAGCATTTATGTTTAGTGCACACACATTCAGAATCACTGTGTGTCTAGAGTAGAGTCCTGGTGCAGTGCAGTAGGGTAAGCACTGGACCAAAAGGTCAGTTTGAACTACAAGGTCAGTGGTCGAAACTCACCATACGCTCCTCAGAAACCCTACGTAGAGTCACTATGAGTTGGAACTGACTCGAGAGCACTTAAATCAGCAGTAACGATAACACCGTGTGTCTATAGTAGATTGACCCTATCATTATGTAATGTTCCATTTTGTCTCTGGTAACTTTCTCTTCTACGAAGTCTATTTCATACCAATAGAGTCATCTCTGCTGTATTTTGATTGTTTGCATATTTATATCTTTTTTCGTCCTTTTACTTTCAATATGCCTCTATTGCTATATTTGATATGAGTTTCTTGTAGACAGTATACACTTGGGTCATGATATTTTTTTTTAAATCTACTTGACTAATATATCTCTTAATTGGTATAGTTAGACCATTTACATTTAATGTTAAGTCCTGAGTCTGTCATAGGACTCTTACGAGTCTCTGAGTGATGCAAACAGTTAACACACTCACTACTAACCAAAAAATTGGTTGTTCAAGCCTATCCAGAAGTGAGTTAAAAGAAGAAAAATCAGCCATTGAAAATCCTATGGAATATAGTTCTATTCTGACACACATGGGATTATCGTGAGTC
This sequence comes from Chrysochloris asiatica, assembly GCF_000296735.1. Taxonomy (NCBI): domain Eukaryota; kingdom Metazoa; phylum Chordata; class Mammalia; order Afrosoricida; family Chrysochloridae; genus Chrysochloris; species Chrysochloris asiatica. The sequence goes on from NW_006408642.1 coordinate 5,143,664, forward strand.
AGGATCAACTTGATAACAACTGATTTGTTTTGTTGTTGAGCCCATCATTGTATTTTTGTTCTCTGTCTCTCTCTCTTTTTATTTTTAGTTTTTCTGCTTTTCTGTGTGTAGCGTTTTTGAGTGCATCTCTGTATAAATTTTTTTTGGTGGTTTCTCTAGGGTATTGTGTTATATTTATATAATATATCCGTCTACTGGTATTGACACTTTACCAGTTTGAGTGATGCTTAGAAATGTTGCCACCTTTTTATATTTCTTCATCTTCCTGTTTATAATTGTCATAAACATTTCCACTACATATATCATGAATTATAGTGTTAAAATTTTTGCTTCAATAATAAAACATAATTTCAAAAATTCAAGAGGAGGTCTCAAATATATTTACATATATTTTTACTCTTTCCATTGTTCATTTTTCCTTATTGATGTTTTAAAGTTTCTTCTTTATTTGTTTCTTTTGGGTGTAGAGAAATTCTTAGAGATAAGGTGTCCATGTAGCAAGGTCTCTTAATTTTCTTCTTCTGAGGATAGTGTGACATTTCTTTCTGACGTGAAATCCACTGCCATTCAAATTCTTTTTCCCAAGTAAGGTACTGTTTCTTTCATGCTGCTTTTGAGATTTTTTTATTTGTCTCTAGCTTTCAGAAGTTTGACTTCATTGTGTCTTGGCATAGGTGACCTTGAGTTTATCCTATTTGGGGTTTGCTCTGCTTCTTGAATCAGTGAGTTTAAATCTTTTACCAAATTTGGGGACGTTTTCATCCATTATTTATTTGCATTTTTAGCCCCACCCTCTTTTTCCTCTCCTTCCAGAACTCTGATGATATGAGAATTAAATCTGTTATATTATCACAGATCATTAAGGCCCTGTTCTTTTTTTTTTTTTTTTTTAGTCTGTTTTCTAGCTCCATTGTTCTAAGTGGGTAATTTCTGTTGTTTTGTCATCAAATTCATAAATCCCTTTGTTCTTTCTTCTTTTCCTTCCATTCTGTTGTTGATTCCATCCATTGAGTTTTTTTATTTCAATTAATCTTTTTTGCATTTCTAATATTTCCATCTGGTTCCTTTTTATATTTTGTTTCTTTACTGAAATATTCTATAGTTTTTCATTTGTTTAAAGCATGCTTATAATTATTTGTTTAAGCATTTTTGTAATGGCTGCTTTAAAATCTTTGCCAGATAACATACCTGTCATTTTCACGTTGGGATCTATTGATTGTCTGTTAATTTAAGGTTTGATTTTTTTCCTGGTTGTTGGTAAAACAAGTGATTTTCATTTTTTCTTTTTTAAAGTTTTTATTGTAAATTGAGTGAAGGTTTACAAAGATGATCATCAGTTTTACATTCAATAAATCATATATTTGTTTCACCTTAATGATTGTAATCCCTCCATGCAACAACAATTATCCCACTTCCTCCCCTCCGGTTTTTACTTCCATTCCAACTTCCTTCCTATACCTTCCCTTCTTAACTTTGTCCTTAGGTAAAAGTTACCCTTTTGATCTTGAATGGTTCACAATTCCATCATGAGCATATCTTACTAGTGTTGTTGTCTCCCACCCCCGATATCCCAATCTAATTGAGTAAGTTCCATTCTAGACCTGAAAGGTGGTCGAGGGCCATAATAACAGGTTCCTCAGTCTCGTTCCACCAGTAATCCCAGTATTTTGTTGTTACAATTTTGAGGTTTGTTCTACACTTTTTCCTACTTTATCTAGGACCTCCTAATGTGATCCTTTTCAGAATAGTTGGTAGTGGTAGCTAGACACCATCTAGTTCTTCTGGTCTCAAAGTCATGTGACTGATGTTAACATGTTCCACTAGTACAGTGGACTGGTTACTTCTAAGCATATTCAGATTTTTCAGAGCTTCAAGTCATCTATTTTATCTTCTATTTATTGTGCTTTTAACTGTATGTGATAATGTATTTGTGCTATGTATCAGAGCCCTAAGTTTGTTCCTGTTTTTTCACTGATGCTTTTTATAGTTCTATTGACTTTGAGTTTGTTCTTATATTTGATGTGAGATTTGGGTTTTGTTTCCTTTTCTCCAAGTGAATTTCTAGCACCATTTGTTGAAGAGACTGTCTCTTCCCCATTTAATGTGTTTTGACCCTTTGCCAAAGATCTGCTGACTATGGATGGATGGATTTACTTGTGCATTACTTCTGTTTCAATGATCTGTGTGTCTTTTGCTATACCATTACCAGGCTGTTTTGACCACTGTGGCTATATAGTAGATTTTGAGATCTGGAAGTGAAAAGCTTCCAGCTTTGTTTTTATTCTTAAGTAATGCTTTGCTTATCTGAGATCTCTTTCCTTTCCATATAAAGTGTGTCATTGTGATTAAGTGCCATTGAGTTGGTTCCAACCCATAGTGACCCTATACAAGGTTTCCGAGGAGAAGCTGGTGATGTTGAACAGCCAACCTTGCAGCCCAAACCAACTTTGCAGTCCAGCTCATTAATCAACAGCGCCACACCAGGACTCCCTGTGTAAAATTAGTGATGAGTATTTCCACCTCTTTAATGAATGACATTGGAATCTGCATTGGAATTGTATTACATCTATAGATTGCATTGGGTAATGTTGACTTTATAAAAATATTAAGTCTTCCTATCCATGAGCATGGTATGTTTTTCCATTTTGTTAATTTCTTGGTTTCTTATAGCAGTGTTTTGTAGTTTTCTTTGTGTAAATCTTTTTGTTTCTTGGATTATATTTATTCCTAAGTATTTCGTTTTACCTCTATGCTGAGCAAATAATCCGAGAAACTGGGTTCTATGAAGAAAAATGTGG
>NW_006408642.1:5147221-5212991 GCF_000296735.1 Chrysochloris asiatica
ACTTAGGGTCACTATGAGTCAGTACCAACTCGATGGCACCTAGCAACAACAACAATGGACTACTATTGTGGCACTGTGGGTAAATGTGCTGGATTGCAAAGTTGGTTTGAATGACAGACTAGTGGTTGAAGCTCACCAGTTGCTCCTTGAAAACCCTATACAGGGTCGTGCTATGGGTTGACACCAACTCAACAGCACTTAACAACAACAACTGTAAATGATATTGTCTTCCTGATTTCTTTTTCAAAGCTGTCTTTATTAGTGTAAAAGAATCCTGATTTTTGTATGTTGACCTTCTCCCCTGCTACTTTGCTGACTCTTTCAATAAGTTCCAATAATTTTCTTGCTGAGACTTAAGGGTTTTCTACGTATAGGGTCATATTATCTGCATATAGAGAGTTTTACTTCTTCTTTGCCAATTTGGATGCCTTTAATTACCCTTTCTTGCCTTATAGCTCTAGCAAGTGATTTTCATTTGAAGCCTGAGCATTTGGGTATTATATTTTGAAACTCTGAATCTTAATGTATTTGTCTGGTTTTGTTTTGTTTGTTTGTTTCTGATTTCTTTAACATCACACTCGCAGGGGTTGAGGGTTATGGTGGTCATCACTACATCACTGCAAGGTTTCTCACTTAGCCTCTGTTGACACCTGCTATAAGGCAAACTTCAGATGGAACATGTGCTCTCCATTCTGCCCTCTGGTCACTCTACTACAATAATATTAAAGTTCCTGTTAAATATTTCATTTCTTAGTTCTTCCTTTTAAATGTTCTCTCTGACTTTTGTAGGTATTTTGAGTTCTCTCTGACTTTTGTAGGTATTTTGAGTTGTTGAACTCGTTTGCTACTTAAGTGCTATCCTACCTACTTTTGGAATCAAGGTTGTACTAGCTTTATAAAATAAATTAAGACATTTTACATATTTTCTATGCTCTATAACAGTCTAGCACAGGAATTATATATACTTTAAACTTTAAAGGTTGTTAAAAGTGAAAAAAAAAAGTGAGAAGTAGTAAAACCATCTGGGTCTGGGACCTGGTTGTTTGTAGGGTGGGGGTAGAAAGAACCAGGATCTATGACTACCTTTAAAAATTTTTTTCCCCTATAGTTGTTGGTCTTTTTAGGTTTTCTGTCTGTTCTTGAGTTATTTTAATAATTTTTATGTTCCTACAAAGTATTTTTTATCTTTTTTCTAATTTATTGGTATTTTTGTATACTCATATTCTTCAATTATTTGAAATTGAACCCACCCATATCTGTAATTATACTCTCTTTATAATTCATAGTGCTTTTTTGTCTGCTTAACCTTTTTTAATCAAACTGGTCTTTTTGATTGGTCTTTTGAACATCTTTTGATTTTAAGTATCAAACCATTATTTTACTTGTTTTCTGTTTCATCATTTCCCATTATTAATCTTTGATTTCCTTCTTCTTTATTTCACTCTTTAAAAAAAAAAAATTCAAGTTGATTGTTCAGTGGCTTTTCAGTCATTCTTGTTTTCCAAATGCATTCCAAGCTCTGAGACCCTCTTTGATGCATACTGTAGGATTTGAGTTGAGTGCTCTCATTATCATTCATTGCTATATAATCCTTAGTTTCAGCTTTGATTTTCTTTTATAAATAACTCAGGTTAGAGTTTCAAGAGGCCTCTGCTATTTCTCCTGGGAGGATTTTATGGAGAATTTATTTGTGACCAAATGCTTGGTCAGTTTTTATAAATGTTCCCTTGATATTTTTAAATGTGTGTTATTAGTTGGGATATGAATTTAAATACAAAATTCATCTAGACTGATGATTTTGTATTCAAATTGTCTATATCTTAACTTTTTGTTGTTGATTATTGGACCTGTCAATTTCTAAGACAGCTGTGCCAAAATTTCCTACTATGGGTTGTGCATTTATCAGTTTCTCCTTGTATTTCCTAACACTTTCTACATAGCTCCGTACTGTGTTGTTGTTCTACGTTTGTAGAAAAAGACTTCTATTATTATTACGTTCTGGATTTTATCTTTAATCAACATAAAATATTCCCTTGCTTTTGGCCCTGAATTGTATTTTTGCCTGATACTAATACTGCATTTTTGCTTTTTGCAACACTTAAATGTGTTTCCATCCATTCTGTTGTGTCATTATATTTTTAATCTTTTTACAAATAGCATACACATTTCCTGTCTGAAAGTCTATCTTTTAATAGGAGAATTGGAACCACTTGTCCTTATGACAGATGTTGGTATGTTTAGATATTGATATACTATTTATTTTCATTTTCTACTTACCATGCTTCTTCTTGTTCTCCCTGCCTTCCTTATTGTATACTTAAAGTATTTTTTTCACCTTTTTGTCTTTTTCTAATTTTCTTTGGTGGTTTGGAAGTTCTACATCCCATTCTTCTTCCTCTAGTGGTTTAAAGCAATGAGTTATAGCAGCATAGTTGTTGTGAGTCAGGCTGCTAACCTCAAGGTCAGCAGTTTGAAACTACAAGCTGTTCTGTGGGGAAAAGATGAGGCTTTCTGCTCCTGCATAGATTTTCAGCCTCAGAAAACCAACTCCACAGCACATAACCACCAACCACCACCAGTGGTTTAAAGCAGAGTATTTAATTCTCAAAACTGATAGGACAATAAAATTTTAATTTAAATCTGTAACCTATATTTCTCTCAAGACAAAATCCTAAGCCCCTTTTTACATGTTTTTAATTTCCAGTGACCCTTTTTTGCTGTCCGACTACTCCCTTTTCACAAGAGACTATTCTTGTTTTACTAGTGTACTAGCTCTCTGAATTGTATGCATGTGAAATCCAGTTCTGTTTCTTTTCATCTTTACCGTGCCAATGATTTCCTCAAATGTCTTATCATTCTTGCTTGTCCAGTCATAATTTTAAATGCATAACCATACAGGTTGGTGTTGGTAACTGTCATGTGTCTTCTTACCTTTCACTAGGTATCCTCTGGTTTCCACTGCGGACCTTGCCTCTGAACATGGGGAGTGACAAGAACTGTATGTCAGTTGGTGGCTGGTGTGACAGCAGATGTCCCTTTGGTGTGGCTAGGTCAGCTAGTGACCCTCATGGTGGTTTTGCTTTGGAGTGGAACAATTTCCCTTACATTACTCGAGGCACTGTGGGCTTCTCTTTTCTTCTTCTTACTCCGCACTTTCTGTTGAGGTTCCTTGTACTCTCCTCTCACTAATGTTCTAGACTCAGTATGCAGTAGGAAGAGTCCTTACCCTGTCCTTGACCTGTCCCAGCCTTTTTACTGCCATTCTCATAGGTCATGGAGTCCAGGTGTGGCACTGTCAGATAAGCACTGAACTACTAACCACAAAATCAGTGTATCCAACTCACGAGCTGCTCCTCAAGAACCCTATACAGGGTCGCTAGGAGTCAGAACCAACTCTACAGCATTTAATAACTCATAGGTCAGGCGGAAGGAGAGAGGTACACACTGCTTACAGTGTCTACACACCTGGGGCAAGGGACTGGCAAAGGGCTAATTTCCCTGACAGGTGCTCCCATAATTTGCCTTCCCTCCAGATTTGGAGTTTTCCCAGTAAACCATTGAGAAGACTCTCTTACGTCCTCTGAGCCTACTGCTGCCCTTATTTGGGATAGTCGTTTTCACTATTCTGCCACCTTCTTTCTGCCTTCCAGAAAGCCATCAGTATATCTGGGGCACTGATGTTACCTTTTCAGAGCTATGGAGGATTTATATTCTTAGGAGGGGAAGAAAACATGTATGTTTGGTCTACCATGTTGAACCAGAAATCTAAAAGAGGATTTAAGATATAACAAAAATGTAGATTTTTGATTGAGGAACGCAAACCACTAAAATACTTTTTTCTAGAAATAATTCCAAAAAAGACATCCTTTTCCTGTAAAAGTAAGGCAAATAAATAAAAGATAAGGATAGAAGCAGTTGTGGTCTGCAATTAGAATGAAATAATGAGTAGAAGTTGGGTGTCACGGCTCTGTTTGTATCGGCAGTGTGGGTCATACACACTAGCTGCCTCTATTAAAATATAACTATTAGCAAATGAAATTAAATACTTCCGTTGCCTAGTAACTAACCCCATCTGAGAAAGAAGCAAAAATAGAATACACAAATTTAGAATTTTTAGGCCAAGTGCCAAGCAAAATATTCTTGCCTATATCCTTTTGATCATCTGCCATGTGAATGGAAGACAGAGTAGTTTAATGTCAAATAAGCAACATTTAATGTTGACTTTTCTTGACTGAGAATATATACATGAGACATACACATGCTTTCCAGGGACCTCAGCCACCCTAGTTCCCCCAAACACAAGTGGGGGCAAGAGACAGAAGAAGCTCTGATTTACTTCTAGGTATCCCTTGTTCTGATTTCATTAAAAGACCTATGAGCATTGTGTAATTTAAGCTACATTTTACTATCGGAAGAAAGGTATAAGCCATCTGTTTTACTCATTTCCATCAAAAATTAGAATATTATTTTTCCACCCAAGTAGGTTTACAAAAAGACAAAGAAAATTCAAGAACAGTTTAAGATTATGTGGTACATCAAATAATTCCTGAGATCATATACTATTGACCTCTCAAGAAAGGTCATGATAAATAAACTGACATTAATGTCAGTTTGTTCAAATTACTTTTTTCTGCCTCCTTTTAATAAAGGGGGAGGAACCACATATATTGATAGACAAAATATTTCCAAATAGAATGTAAAAAGGAGAATTATATGTTTAAAATAATTTTAAATTTATAGAATTATAATAGTATAATGAATTTTCATGTACTCTGTACTCAGATTATTTTAGCATTTTCACTTTTTTTCTCTCTCTTTCTTCTTTCTCTCTCTCACACGATTGTGTTACTTATGTACTGCTATATAGCAAATTGCCCCACAATTACTTTGCAGTTTAAAACAGCAAACATCTCACATTGTCTATGGTTCAGGAATCCAGACGTAACTTCACTGGATGCTCTGGCTCAGAGATACTCATGAGCTACAATCAAAGTGTCTGCAGAGCTATAATCACCTTAAGGCTCAACTAGAGGGAAGTAAGACTTCTTACTTCACATGGCTTCTGGCAGACCTCAAGTTCCTGCTCACTGTAGGCTGTCTTCCATCTTCTTTGTCTGTGGACATCTGCATGGGTATGAACTCTGACTTCTCTCTAAACAAGAGAGCAAGGAAGATGGAAGTCCCAGTCTCTGTAGCCTGATCCCAGTAGTGACAGCCCATCACTTGCTGGATTCTGTTAGTCAGAGGCAAGTACCAACTGGATCTAGCAGACACAGGGCATAAACACAAGGAGGAGGGGGTCATTCACAACCATCCTACCTACTACACACATATACATATACAAATATATGTTGTTTCTATTCATTGCTTTTGAGTCCATTCCAATCATGGCGACCCCAACTGTACAGCATAGAACTGCTCCGTGGTTTTCAAGGGTATGAACTCTGGAAGCAGATAACCAAGCCTATCTCCCATGGTGCCTCTGGGTGGGTTCCAACTGCCAACCTTTCAGCTAATAAGTAGTCATGTGCTTAACTTTTCCCACCACCTAGGGACCACCATATGTACACACATAGATTATGTGAAAGTTACATTACCTTTAAATAGCTCAACATGTGTGAGTATTTCCTGGGAATATAACCAAGTCCAATGGTCAAATTCAGGACATGTAACAACTGATACGGTGTTGGTGCCTAATTTACAATCCATCCTCTGACATTACTAGTTGTCTCAGTAAGGTCTTTCCTTGATCTGAGAGCACACATTGCATTTGGTCATCACCCCACTTTGACCTTCTTTGATCTGGAACAGTTCCTCACCCTTTCTTATCTTTCCTGACATTGATATTCCTGAAGAGAGCCGAGAGTGTCTCATATGGGGGTTTTCTAGTGTTTCCTCATGATTGGATGGAAGACACATTTTAGGTCACTCTTAGCAGTCTTTTGGTGAGTTGAAATCCTTAAGGTATTCATTGATTAGCAGATGGATAGCAAACCTCAGAGCCCCATTACTCACAAAATCCTGGTGGGTGTGGTGACAGAATGCAGAGGACTCTGGCCTCAGCTCTGTAGTGGGACAGCATGTTGACATACAGCAGGCAATTTCTAACTATGTAACCAGGGACTCATTCCAAAATAGGAAAGCAATCATTTGAGTCTGAAACCTGTTTGCAACCTATTTTTTCTTTCACTTTTACAAGTATTTTACAGATATAAATGTTCATAAAAATTTAAATCGTATCGTCACCATAAACATATTTATATTATCTCTGTGTTCTTGTATTGCTAATAATAAGTGAGCAAGTTAATGCTTTGTTGATGAATGCCAACATTAACTGCCAATAAAGTGGTGCTGTAGAATAAGCACTGGACTACAAGGTTGGCAGTTCAAACCCACCAGCCGCTCCTCGGAAACCCTATACAGGATTGCTAACAACAATAATGACAACAAAGAAAGATTGGCTAATCCAGTGAACAGCTAAAAATTACAAGAAAATTTCACCTACCAATGCGAAGAAGTTATAAATCAGGTTGAAAAGAGAAATCTATGTTCAGTACAGTAGTAAATGCAATGGATAGCCTGCCCATTTTCTAGTCAGATCTTACCCCATACTTGTGGTTTTAAATTATGAGTTAGGGTAAGAAAGGTTTTTGTTTTGTTTTGTTATGAAAACCTTCGGTTTTATTTTCAACCAGTCATACGTTTTGTTTCATCTCAATGATTACACTCCCCTCCCTGGAACAACAGTTGCCCTGCTTCCACCCTGTGACTTCCCTTTTACAGCTTACTTTTAACAAATGAACAAAGCAAAAATATCTGATCTACACATACAAAACCAGAAATATATATTCATTTAAATGTCCAAAGGGCACACTTTGTAAGCTAGCCTCCTACCCACAGGCACACAGCCTTTCTCTGTCCGTGGGCCTAGAGTCCTCAGCTGCTCTGTCTCTCTTTGCCATCACCTATGTCACTGTCTGGACCGTCATTGCTTTTCTGGGTAGGATCCCACACTCTACTCATGCTCTTCCCTCTTGCTGGTCCTAGGTTCCTCTGTTCCTGAAATGAAAGATGAACTACTTCGCCGCTTTTCGTAACACATCTTCTACAATTACAGTTGTGACAATCACGAGTAATCCTGCTAACAGTTACTCACAATTGAATCATAAAATCCTATCACCACCATCCCCAACCCCTTTCACCAAATCCATCTGGAAAAGAGCAAAAGTATCCAATGGGGATTCTACCTTACTCCACTCATTCTGAAACTAAGCACACTCATCAAAGTTAATAAGTCAACCACTTTATGTTGTTATTGTTGTTGAGTACCATCGAGTCAGTTCTGGCTCATAGCAACCCTGTATTTTCCTAGGAGCCACTGATTCATTTGAACCACCGACCTTGCAGTTCAAACCAACCTTGCAGTCCAGTGCATTATCCTACAGTGCCACACCAGAACTCCTCATGCCTTTTTAGACCCTCATTATTGATAGCCAATGTCTAAATTACCCATCCCTATCAACCCAGTACACTGAGACAAGCTTGATCCTTGTTATGAAGAATCCTCCCAATATGTTAGAATTTTGAGCATCTGTATCCTGTTCATAAAACTGTAGCAATTTGAACAATACAACATCAGATTTCTATATCTTCATTTGGTCGAGTTTTGGTCAGTTAGCCATCCAAGCTAGGTCAGATGGGCACTATCTGCAACTTTAGGTGTTCACACATGCCTCCCTGCACTTCAGACCAGCCATAGTTAGGTGGCTAGGTCAGTGGCCATAGGCTTGGGAGTTCACACATCTTCCTAAACTCCAGACCAGCCAGCCCTTCCTGTTCTCCCTCTCAAGTCAAGATCAACGAGTGTCTATGGAACGTGGCCAAACTCATTGCTTCATGATTTCATTGCTGCATTTCCACTCACAAGTAGACCAGGGTGGTCACCAATGAGCATATAAGTCTGCTCATGGTTCCCTTTGAGTTTCAGTCTTAGAAAAGGGTTTTCCCTGACAGGCTGACTTTTCTTGCCTTGATGCCTCCAAGGCAGTTTGCTTGATATTCTAACAGCCAAACAGTCTGCTTTTTATCTGCTGGTCTTTCTTTCAATACATGTCTTCTGTTCCTCTAGGCTTTCCGGGTTGGTCTGTATGTCTTTTCAAGTGGGAATGTCCTACCTCAGAAGGTTCTGGGTGGGGCTCAGGATTTCACCTAAGGCCCCCTATTCCACGAAGGCTTAACAAGAAACCTATTTCTCTGGACAAATTCAAAATAAATGTTACTTGTCTTTCAACTGAAGAGACCTATATTTGAGTCTTCAAGGGCCACAAGATGTTTGCTGGCGTGGAACATTTTCAGCCACACAACAAAAGCACACCATAAATCGTGGACAGTATCATACAGTTCTCCTCCACCTCTCTGCACAAGTTCTTTGCACTTTAAATGCTAGTAGAGTTTACCTTTTTTTCTCCCTCTCCCTTTTCCATTTTTCTGAAACTTATTTTCAGTCTTAAAACTGTACCAGGAAAAATAGCAATAGTCTCTGGACTCTGTTGCCAGGTCCTTGGGGCTTTTGACCATGATATTTAGTGTATACTTCTCATTTTGCAGCTCTTATCTCTGCTGTTTTTCTGATTGGGTTCCCAGGTGTGTTCCTTCAGCTTCCAGAAGAACTTCCTCAGCTGCTTCCTCACTCTCTTTGCTTTGTGCAAAGCCAGGAACAGTATACAGTCCACAGTTGAAGGTGGTAGAAGTGTGGGCATTTCTTTCTTTCTTTTGTGAGAAGCAGAAAAAGTGTGTAGTCTATTGCATTCATGAATAAGAATTTTAAGGACTTCCACAGTTGCTTTTTGTTTTGTTTTGATTTTTGGCAGAAACTCAGTGTTCCTTAAAGCAATAGCTTCCCATTCCTCACTCCCCCAGTTCCTGGTAGTCACAAATACATTTATTTTTTTCCTGATTTCTATCTTTTGTTATTTCCTTCTTTATAGAGTGGCATTTCTGTGGGCCAAAGACATTGTTTCCCATTGATTCATTCATCAAACATTTATTGAACATCTCCTATGTTCTAGGCACTATCCTTGTGGCTAGAGACACAGAGGTGAACAGGACAATTGAAATTCCCCCACTCATGAAATTTATGTTCAGTGGAGTCCTGTGATAAATTAGTACATAAATCCAGGAAGAGCAAAGTTCCAGGTAGCAATAGTGCTGTGAGGAGAATCAAGTAGGCGAACATGAGAGACAGTGGGCAATGGGCAGGGCCTTCACCCTGGCTTCCCCAGTCTGTTATCTCACCTGGACATCTTCTCTGACTGTGGGTTTTGCTTTGATGTTTCTCTGCCCAGCTGCCTGACTTCTCTCTTTCCTCCTGGGCTGGATGCAGGGTGAGTGTGTGGGGAGATGCCAACAAGGTCTGAGAAGCCCCTTATTAACATTCTGTGTTGTTGTGAAGTGCCATCGAGTTCACTCCAACCCATTGCAACCCTGTATAGGGTTTCCAAGGAGCAGCTGGTGAGTTTGAACTGCCGACCTTACAATTCAAATGGCTTTGCAGTCTGACACATTAACCCACAGCACGACACCAAGATAAGCACTGCACTGCAAGGTCAGTTTGAACAGCAAGGTCAGCAGTTCAAACTCACCACCAGCTCCTCAGAAACCCTATACAGGGTTGCTATGATGACACTTAACAACAACAACCTGGGGTCAAAGAACTGAAAAGAGTCCATTTAATAACCTCAGAAGTTTCTTCCTGAAGACAAAGGCTTCTCATTTGTTCCAGGAAAAGCTCTACCTTTTATGTGAAAAAGAATCAACACTATGGACAACAAATTTAGAATAGACATCATATAGCAAGCGCATGCTTTCCAAACATGATGTGACTAGATTTTCTGTGATACTTAGCAAGTGATTGCCTTGCCATTCGCATCTGCCCTTCGAATCCGTGGGTAGCAGTCTCTCTGACATAATTTCTCTTACAAATCAAAAGGAAACAGTCTGAAATTATGACTTCAACCCATGCCGACATTATTTTTTCCACCTCTTTTGAAAAGGTCACTTCCTTGGACTACTAGAGTGTGAATGTTCCCAATGCATCCAGGTAGCCAGGGATTCCACCTGAGGGGAGGAGCAGCTTTCTGTTTAGGGCTTAACAGGTGTGGTAACAAGCCTCCAGCCCACTAAAACAGATTCTTCTCTCCTGATGTTTGACTGAGATAGTTTCATTATGAATTTAGTTGTGAGGGGTTTTATATCATGTATTACAGGAAATCACACACAAACCAAAAAAAAAAAAAAAGACCAATTGCTGTCAAGTAGATTCTGACTCATGCCAACCTTGTGTGTGCTTCAGAAGACTTTTTCAGTGGGTGGGACCCTTCAAAAGCAGACCACCAGGTGTGTCGTTACTAGTTGCCTCTGGGTGGGTTTGAACAATCAACCAAGTTCCTGCCTTCAGAGACTTGTGGCACTTGGTGGTGGTTGTGTACCACCAAGTCATATTGATCCAGTATAGGGTTTCCAAGGCTGTAAATCTTTATGGGAGCAGAAAGCCTCGTCTTTCTTCCACATATTGGCTGCTAGATTCGAACTGCTGACCTTGCAGTTAGCAGCCCAGCTCATAAACCATAGCTCCTTTTGTAGTGTTTGTTGTTATTAAGTGCTGTTAAGTCTGTGCCGACTCATAGCGACTCTGTATAGGACTTCTGAGGAGCAGCTGGTGGATTTGAACAGCCAACCTTACAGTTCAAACCAACTTGCCGTCCAGTGCTTATCCTACAGTGCCACAAAGTTGAAAATCAAAAGCACATTTAGAAACAGAATCCTTTGGCCCAGAAGCACACACACACACAGTTTCTCTACTCCACCCACACTCGAACCACCAGCTTGCCACATCACAATTCCCACGTGGTGCCTGCGATCAGTATCATAGCACTGACCAAGCCCAGGATGCCCACTGCCCTTCATTCCTGTCACCCCTCCCTTCATCCCATAGGTCTACCACCATTTCTCCTTCCCCTGGATTTCTGGAGTGGATAATGTGTGGACCACTCACATGCTTTATCCCAAGAAGGCCAAAAGCCAGACCAGTTGCTGTTGAGTCCACCCTGATGCACATGCACCCTGACACCCCATGTGTGCCAGAGTAGAACTGTACTCCGTTGGGTTTTTCAGGGGCTGATTTTAAAGAAGTAGATCACCAGACCTTTCTTCCGAGGTATTCTAGATGGATTCAAACCTCCACCCTTTCAGTTAGCAGCCAAGCATGCCAACCTTTTGCACCACCCAGGGATGCCCTCCAAGAGCAGTCTCCTAATCCCCAAAATAGAAAAAATAATCACCCATCTTTGAAAGCCTTTGACTTATGATTACTTCTATACATACACTGAGAAAGTAACCTGAAGGCTAAAAGTGGAAATGTTGAGAGGCTCCAAAGAGAACAAACTGTCATAGCAAGCACAGGGTTACACTCAAAGACTCCAGCAGGGAGAATCAGGGTCCCTTGGTAATTATGTGCATTCCATTAGCATGGCATCCATTCTTTGTCAGAAGGGATTGGTGACAAGGTTTCTGGTGACAGGGTTTCTCCGGAGAAGCCTGCAGCTCATGGGCTGTATTGGAAGGGCTGCATACCTCCCCGAGGGAGAGTCTAATAAAGGCAGTTTGTTGGGTTGAGTTTTTGTTTTATCTCAGATGCTAGTGCTGAAGCACACGATGTCTATTATGATATTATAGGCACTGTTAACAAAAGCTTCACTCACCAAGGAAAATTAAATGTTATGGTCTCATGGATGCTGGGCATGGGGGTGGGGAAGTGAGCTGGAGAAGGTTGGGAAAGACAGAGGAAGTGTCATTTCCTCTTCTTTAGGAAAGGAAAATATCGGGCAAGCCATAAACATAGCTTCATTCCCAAGCTAGGGATTCTTATAGTTAATATGTTTTGTCAGGCGAGTCTTCAGTACAGATGAAAATGAAATGCCAAGTAACTTCCACCTCTCAGCCAGCTATTGGTGCCTGAGAACAATAGTGAGGGTTTTAATGAATGTCTGTTAGTGGCAGTTGTACTCTTCTAGGTCCATTTTTGGACCAAGAAGTAATGGCAGGGGGCCGGGGGGAAGGGGAGCAGCTATCTGGCTGTGATGGGAAGAGATGGGGAAGATTGTTCCGTAATCCTGGTGTGATTGATTTAGTTCATGATAATCCAAACTGACTGAAAATGAACCATAAACAAAAACACAGTACCAAGAAAGTGACTCTGTTGTTCATTAGAAGGCCCCTGAGTGTCCCAATCCGTTTACACTCAGCTACCTACTGAAATGTTGGTGATTCACATCTACCCAGCGGTGCCTGACAATCTGCTTCCCTATAAGATGACAGCCAAGACAACCCTGTGGAGTTCAGTTCTAAGCAAAAGGTGTGGTTCTCATTATTCATTAGGCTCAAAGCATAAAACATGATTTCTAACAGCAGAGTCTACTCAGCAGAGGGTTTCTTTGTATTTAGGAGTATTTGAGTGGAAGGAAAAAGGGTGGCTGCCTTGCTGAGGTCCAAGCCTCAGCTCAACTAGGATTTTGCAGCAGGTATCTCAACAGCGTCTGCACTGTAGAACCACTGTGTTTCTACTTGATCCCAGCTTAAGAGAAACGTAATGAAAATCCACCTGGGGGGTGTGTGGGGGGGGGTGTCCCTGTATGTCATTCCCTCATCCCACCATCACACACACACACACAGACACACTTCTGCATCTGCAATTCTGTATTCTTAATTTCCATTGGGAGAGGTAATTAATTTTGGAGTTGTTGTCTGACTCATTGGGACCCTGTATAGGGTTTCCAATGAGCTGCTGGTGAGTTTGAACCACCAACCTTTCAGTCCAATGACCTTGCAGTCTAGTGCTTATCCTACAGCGCCCGTTGAATTCTCACCTTTTCATGACTGGCTTGTGCAATGTGCTTATTTCCCTGGGCCTGTTCCTAAAAGGATTTGTGTTTTGCATATTCTATTACTGTTTGGAATATGAGCTTTACCTGACATTGTAGATTGATTTCATGGTTGTGTGCCACTGAGTCAGAACCAACTCTACAGCACACAAAAACAATGGGTACAACCAGAATACTTCTTAGAAGTAAGGATGGCGAGAATTCATCTCATGTACTTTGGACATTTTATCAGAAGGACAGGTAGCAGTTATGTGCTGTGGAGTTGAGTTCCAACTCATAGCGACCCTGCATAGGATTTCCAAGGCTATAAATCTTTACAGAAACAAAAAGTCTCATTTTTCTCCCATGGAACCGCTAGTAGTTTTGAACTACTGACCTTGAGATTATCAGCCCAACTCGTAACCACTACGATACCAGAGCTCCTTCTCAGAAGGACTAAATCCCTGGTAAAGGACATCATGTTTAGTAGAGAGTCAGCGATAATGAGGAAGATCCTCAGTAAGATAGACTGAGACCATGGCTACAGTGGGCTCAAACATAGAAACAACTGTGAGGATGGTACAGGACTAAGCAGTGTTTCCTTCTGTGGTACATAGGATCACTACGCGTCAGAAGACTCAACAACACCTAAGAACAGGTAACAGCTAATACTCTGTCCTGTAATTATTGTGAACCCAGTCTCACGTCCAAAATTCAGTAGGTAACATTGTTCTTCCTGTCACAGTAGTAGGAACAGCCTCTTAGCATGACTTTGGTACTTTAGCATTTTCTGTTCATTCATTCATACGTTTGTTGAATCAGTGTTACCAAATTTTATAGAATCTAAAGACCTTTTTAAATTGTCAAAGAGCAAAGATGTCAGCTTGAGGACTAAGGTGCGCCTGACCCAAGCCATGGTATTTTCAATAACCTCATATGCATGTGAAAGCTGGACAGTGAATAAGAAAGACCATAGAAGAATTGATGCTTTTGAGTTATGGTGTTGGAGGAGAATATTGAAAGTGCCTTGGGCTGCCAGAAGAACCAACAGATCTGTGTTGGAAGAAGTGCAGCCTTGGAGGCCAGGATGGCCAAAGGAGATCATGTTTGGTAAGGTGAAGGGTCAGAAAAAAAAAAAGGAACACCCCCAACGAGATAGATTGGCAAAATGGCAGCATCAGTAGGCTCAAGCATGGCAACAATTATGAGGTTGGCCCAGGACCAGGCAATGTTTTGTTCTGTTGTGCATAGGGTCACTATGAGTTGGTACTGACTTGATGGCACCTAACAACAACAACAACAACAACAACAACCCATTTTTTTGTAAGTGTTAGCTCACACTACTGAAGGAATTCTTGGGACATGCAGAAGATCCTGGTGTGGTGATGTAGAATAAGCACTTGGCTGCTAACTGCAAGGTCAGGCATTCAAACCTACCAGCTGCTTCTTGAGAATCCTATCATTGAGTCAGAACTGACTCAACAACACTTAACAACAACAATGATGGTGACCAGAATTGGGGTGTGATGGCTCTGTAGAATTAGCCCTGGACCGGGGACCACAATGTCAATAGTTTGAGCCTACCAGCCACTCCACAAGAAAAAGATGTACTTTCTGCTTCCGCAAAGATTTACAGCCTTGAAAACCTTATACAGGGTCGCATGAATCAGAACTGCACTTAACAACAATAACATGGCCAGAATGGTAGCCTCCCAAAGGCAAGGAAATAAAACTAAGTTGTGTTGGGTTAAATTGTTCTTAGTAGGTAACATTTGTACTCTAGGATGGTCCTTCCTCCTTCTGCTTCATAGATAGCTTGTTTGATCTTCTCAATAACCTTCAGTGGGCACCATCCTCACCCAAGCCCCCCACTAAAGTCGCTGTGGAGTTGATTCCAACTCATGGTAACCCTTTTATGTAAGAGTAGCACTGCGCTCCACAGAGTTCTCAATGGCTGATTTTTCCAAATGAGATTGCCAAGCCTTTCTTCGAATGTACCTGTGGGTGAATTAAAAAAATCCCACTTTACAATCAGCAGCTGAGTGTCTTAACTGTTTACAGCATCCAGTGATTCCCAGAGGGAGTTACCATCCCCATTGTATTTCTGGGAGACTGAGGAAGAGAGAGATCCTGACTTACACAATAGCATGTCAACATGAGGGATCGAGCTTTTGGGTCTATCTGACCCAAAGCCCCAGGTCCCTCCCTGAAGCTCTGTTTTTCTGAAAAATTCCAGCTATCTATAATTCAGGAATTGAGCTGACTTTACTCAGGTATGGTTGAGAGAAGTAGTTGTCATTATACTGTACACTGGTGCCGAATTCATGTTTTAAAATGTTTAACCTGGCACACTGTAATTAGCTTCAAACCTGTAAACCACCACTTAAGAGCTGAGTCCACTCAGTAGAGGTCTGATTCACTTTCAGGAATCACACACTTTGTCATGTATATTTCTGAAGCAGCATGGTGTTTCACATTCCCAGCTTATCTGAAAGGTTCATTTTGCTGCTAATTCCAGGCTTTTCTAAAGTAAAATTTAAGTCCTGTGTGATGGCTGGATTTGGTCCCCCTTCTACATGCAGGGAATTTGAAGAGCAGTGGAGAGCAGGCCTCTGGGAGATCAGGAAGGATGCTGAGGACTGTGGGCTTTTACTTCCTGACAAGGCCCAGGGACTGAAAGACTAACTGCAGCCAGAGCACAAACCATTCCCCCTGGGACTGAGGCTGGAGCCACTTCCTCTTCCCACCCACGCCCCTATATGACCCTGAGGCTGGCTTTGTTGTCTCATTTGTTGTGCGGTCCAGTCTGCTCCAATTCCTGGCAACCTTATGATCCTGGGCTGTCCTCACAACTGCTGCATTCACCTGGTGAGTCCATCTCATGGAGGGTTCCCCCTAGTTTTCACTGACCCTCTGTGATTCCAAATATGATAGTCTAACAATTAGTCTTAACTGATAACATGTCCAAAGATAGTAAGACTGAGTCTCTCCATCGTGCCTTCTAAGAGGCATTCTGACTGTACTTCTAAGGTAGATTTAGTCATTCTTCTGGTGTGACACTGTTTGAACCACAAGGTTAGTTGTGGTTCGAACTCACCAGCTACTCCTCAGAAACCCTGTACAAGGCCCCTATAAGTCAGAACCTACTTGAAGGCACTTAACAAACAAAACAAATTGGCAGTCCAAGATCTACTTAATATTACACACACACACACACACACACACACACACACACACCACAATTCAAATGCAGTGGTTCCTCTTTGATCTTCCTTTCTATTGTTCTCTTTCACATGTATATAAGGCAATTGAAAAGCCTGGGTCAGAAACAGCTTCTTGTTGTTGTTAAGTGCCATCGAGTTGGTTCCGACCCATAGCGACCCTGTACAGGGTTTCCGAGGGTGTAAATCTTTACGGGAGTAGAAAGCCTGATCTTTCTCCCACGGAGCAGCTGGTGGTTTCGAACCGCTGACCTTAAGGTTCGCAGCCCAATTCGTAACCACTACACTACATCTTTTCTCTTTGTCTAGAGAATGCAAATCTGACCTCCCAGGGTCTCCCCATCACTTTGGGAGTATGTATGGCTTTGAAAGCGAGTACTGGTGTGGCGCTGTGGGTTAATGCGCCAGACTGCAAAGCTGTTTGAACTGCAAGGTTGGCAGTTCAAGCTCACCAGCTGCTCCTTGGAAACCCTCTACAGGGTCGCTATGGGTCGGAATCGACTTGATGGCACTTAACAACAACATGGTTGTGAACAAAGCACAGAAGTGAGGCCAAGACTGATTCCTCTCCTATAAATTGGGGGTCAAGATGCCTAACTCACATGGTCAACATTTGACTTGGAAGGAAGGTGGGCTGACCACCTAACACACAGTCAAGTTTGATGAACAGAAACAAGCCACCAACTCATCCAAGCATCTCCCTTCCTTCTCAGTCTTCCTGAACTCACTTTCTCCTGGTTTTTTTCCCCCCACAGTCTAAGCTCACCAGCCACTCCTCAGAAACACTATACAGGGTTGCTATGAGTCAGAACCGACTTAAGGGCACTTAACAATAACAATATGTCTTTAATAACAATTCAAGATCGTCTGGCTTCTGGACAGAGTAAATGGGAGTTTATGGTGCCAGCAAGGTGAATATTGTGCGTGGCGATTTAAAGAAGTAGAATTAGAGCATCATAGAATTGCAAGGCATTTCCTCTGACTCGTTCCTCTGGGATCTCTCTGGATGGTCAGAAGATTCTTCAGTTCCAACAACAGAGTAAAATAAATCTCTAGCAAAATACCAAAATATAGCTGAGCAGTTCTGTCAGCAAATTTGGGTTTCAGAAGAACTGTCTCCACAGGTAGAAATACCAGCAGAGCAGAAAGGTTGGAGACAAAGAGGAGTCTTGTGTGAATGGGACATAAGGCAAGAAATCATCTCCGCTTGCCTGAGGACAAGATGCTGCTAGTTGCCACTGAGTCGTGGTGACCCCATGTATGATGTAATGAATGACTGCTTGGTCCTGTGTCATCTTTGCAATCATTGGTATGTTGGAGGTCGCTGTTGTAGCCTTTGTATAGTGCTCATCCTCTGGCACTAAACTGGACATAGTATTCTGTCATGATGCACAGGGTTCCCACTTACTGGAGAAACCAGGGATGGAGACCACAGTGATTTGCACAGTAGAACAGTGATTTTAACATATGTGTAGACCTTTCTGTATTTCTGTATTTGGGTAATCTGTTGAAGAACACAGCCTTTGGAGTACATGCACTCAGGTTGGAAGCTGACCCTTCATTTACTTACTGCTCACATTGTCTTGGGCAATTGGGTCTTTTAGGATCAGAAAGTCCCCACGTGTGTGAGGGGGAGAATTAATGTGTTGATCTCCATTCTTGGTTGAAGAGTAGAAATGCACTTTTGGTGGTTGAAGGAGGAAACCGAGCATAGCCTGAGCTGCCAGCAGCTGTAGACCTGTCCATGGAGCTGCCTCCACCATAAACAGGCAACCAACCACCAGTTCCAGAACCCAGGTGCTGTTGTTGTTAAATACCATGGAGTCAGTTCCAACCCATAGCAACCCTGTATAGGGTTTCCAAGGAGCAGCTGGTGATCTTGAATGGCCAATCTTGTGATTCAAACTGACCTTGGGGTCCAGTGCATGAACCCACAGTGCCACACCAGGAGTACCGTAGAAGTCCCATAACTCAATTCCGATTCAGTGTCTTGAGAGGCCCTCTCGTAGGATCTAATACATGACTACACTCTAGCAGCAAACCAAAGCTGTTCTTCAGTAGCTGGTGTCCTGCCAGGGTCTTCCGATCAAGCAGACTGGAGGACAAAAAGGTCCTATTTCTGTTGTAGGGATGAACCCAGCGCACTTAGCCCCAGCAGCAGCAGTAGGTTCCAATGGCCAACTTCCTTTGGGTACTTCTAGAACCAGCCTTCTCATGGCCTGAAAAGCATACCATCACCAGTCATGTGATACTCTGTCCCTAGACATCTAAGCCTCAGCCATACAGGGCTCCTCCTCTGAACTTCCAGGTTTTGGGAAATCCAACCCATTCTCTTTATCCCTCAGCCCTAGAAGTAGAAGCTGCTTCCTAAAGTTGTTCACTTACTCTGGACTACCTCAGTGTAGCTTTTTTACTTTTCCAGTTCACCTAATTTAATTCTTTATGTTAAATCCTTTCCATTAAGATACCTGATATTTATTCTAGGTATCACAAGTTGTCCCAGTTAACAAATCCCCAGAGATGGGATTCTGGGATTAGTGTGGTTGTCTTTGACATTGAGCACAGTGCAATAATATCCTTGCCAATGAGAAATGAGCGGCACTAGTAATCTCTGTTATGAGGCAGCATAATGGTTACTTACTTAAGTAATCATCTGTGGCTGATCATGATGACATGCCTAAAGGACCAAGTGGCTACTGCATATGCTAGTAATATGCTTACAAAGACTCAGGTGGAGTGGATACTTCTGACTCACTAGAAGATTTATAGAAATAACAATGAATTGAGTCTAACTTTCAAACTTAAGTCACAGAAACAGAGAGCTCATCTTATTTCTTACAGACCTAAACTAAAAATGGTGTGGGTTGCAGAACAATGCATACATTGAATTCACAGACTCTTCAAGTCTCTTGTGTGATAGCTGAGACAATGGCTGGAAAAAAGTGGGATCCTAAAATCTGGAATGATGGCATCTGGTAGGACTAGAATAAATCTTAACCCTCTTAGAATAGCTGCCTTCCAATTGAATGTCTAGCTCTCTCAGACCTTCTCTCAACAGCTCCTGCTGTCTCCAGACCCATAACCAGAGTCACATCTAAGCTGGATCCAGGGAGGCAAGTGCTAGGTCTGATCCAAAGGGAAGTGATTCATACACCAAAATGATTGTAATATTTTGCTAAAGTAAAAATATGATGGAGGTGTGTGGGAATGGATTCAGGATATTATACTAAGGAGAATGGAATGGAGAGATTCAAATTTTAATGCTTGAGCTTGAGTAGCTAGAAATGGCTCTAAGTGACTGAAAGTTAGACTCAATGATACCATATTCATTCAGCTTAAAATTCTTGAACTCCCTTGTCATAATATAGAAGGATTCAAAGACATAGAGAAGTAAGGATGTTGGAATAGATTTCTCATGTATGTCCTGCACACTCTCACTCTCATCCTGCCCCTAGTACAGTCCCAGCGACCACTTCCTTTACCGAGACCTTTGCAGAAGTTTGAGCACCAGCATCCTTGGAAATCTCAGTAGTAGCTAAACTCTATAGGATGGGCATGATGGCAGGAGATGCTGATTTCAGTAGGGATGATGGGAGTACAGCGTGGCCAGGTGCAGGCATTTATTCACTGAGTCACTTTAATGGGCTTCAAACTCTTTTTCTTAGTATTGTTTTCCAGTTCTCCTACCAACATTAATTGCATAATATTTCCTCTCCATTATTTCCCTTAGCTTTTACTGTTAAGTGTCTAAACACTGTGTAGTCAGTCTTGGCTATGAATCACTGCAGGCATCTACTTTGATCCTTTTTCTCTTTCTTTTTTTCTGACTTTTCAAACTGAAGAAAACTATTTCTAAAACATACTCGGTTCCAACATGTTATCCTTTGGTGTGGTGTGAAGGACTCTGGTTCCCTAGGCATTATCTAGAAGGAATGTCCCAAGTGTAACCTATTTCTCTAGCACTGTCCAAGACTAAGAACTATAGGAACTTGCTACTTCTGTAGGTAGGCTTGTTTCTGTGGTGCTAGGGGTACCTGTTGGTAAGCCAATGATGATGACGTCTGTGAATATTTATTGAGCCCTTCTCCGTACCTGACACTCACTGCGCCAACCACTTTTCTGACGTTACCCATTTTATTCCTGCTAACAGCTGAGAAGGGCAAGTGTTGTCATTCCCATTTTACAGATGAGGATATAGCCAGCTATAATAATAGTGAGTCTGGCCATTCTAACCCAGGCATCCAGGGTGCCTCTGCTGGAGTCCCTTGAGGCCTCAAGCTACATTGTCCTTTTCTTGACAGATATTAAAAGTGGTCAGATACTTAGAACTAGCCACTAAAGTAAGTAGGATTTTATCATTAAATGTGTGAATTGAAGGGAGGAGCATTTTGCCAATGGCAAAAACCTCACGTGCACATATTGTCTTGTTCAATTATGATAACAACCCAGCTGCCTGTCCTACATGACAGAGCTGAAGCTTAGATTACATGAGAGTGGTCAGAGTCACATGGGGGTAAGTGATGATAAACCTCGCCTTCTGAGTCCAGACCCTTCACTTGAAGAAGCAAGGTCATGACCGCACATATTTCTGTAAGCTACTCATGGTTCACAAGACCTTTTTTTTTTCTTACATTCAACAAATCATACATTCCATTTCATTTCAATAAAATTGCAATCCACACCATGTATTAGTTACTGACAAAGATGGGAACAGAAAGAATCTGGTCACAACAGAAGGGTATGGTTTGACCTTCAGTCCCTATGGACATGAAATGCTTTGGAAAAGGGAGGGAAATGGACTTGTTGGGAGATATTTCTGGGGAGATAGGTATCCCCAGACTGGATTTAGAGGAACAGGGGGCTTTTGAGTGTGACTCATGGCCGTATCAAAGGTGACATCACACCCCAGCATATCACTCTCTTCCAACTGGCCCCACATAGAAATGTAGTCAACATCAGTTTGGGTTTTTTGAGTCTGTTGGTGCAGTGTCCTGGGTTAGTAAGGAAGGGTGCATTGTTCTTATTCAAGTCCATTCCACTTCTGTGAACTTTATGACAATCTTGATGGCCTCGGCACATACATCCGTGGTCTTAGCGTTGTTGGCCTGCATCTTCCTCAGGCCTTTCTTGTTATGCTTCTTGGCAAAGCACATGTTCCTCAAGAATTTGAGGTCCACCCACTCAAATATTTTCATATCCTTCACAATATATTTTTTTTAAGTGTTGAGGAGCAGAGATGTCAGCTTGAGGACTAAGGTGCGCCTGACCCAAGCCATGGTATTTTCAATAACCTCATATGCATGCGAAAGCTGGACAGTGAATAAGGAAGACCGTAGAAGAATTGATTCTTTTGAGTTAATGGTGTTGGAGGAGAATATTGAAAGTACCATGGACTGCCAAAAAAACAAGCAGATCTGTGTTGGAAGAAGTGTAGCCAGAGTGCTCCTTGGAGGCCAGGATGGCCAAACTTCATCATTCCTACTTTAGCCATATTGCCAGGAGGGATTAGTTGCTAGAGAAGGATATCACATAGGATAAGGTGGAGAGTCAGAGAAAAAAAGGAAACCCCCCCCTCCAAAGATGGATTGGCAAAGTGGCAGCATTGATGACCTTCAAGTTTGTTAAGGTAGAGGGTCAGAGAAAAAAAGGAAGACATCCAGCGAGATGGATTGACAAAGCGGCAGCATCAATGGGCTCAAGTGTGGCAACAATAGTGAGGTTGGCCCAGGACCGGGCAGTGTTTCATTCTGCTGTGCATAAGGTCACTATGAGTCAGTAGCAACTAGATGGCACCTAACAACAATAACCCATGGTTCAATAAACAGGTGACCCACATTCCAGCTGACAAAGATAGCAGTGTTTGGCAATGTGTGTCGGGGCTTTGGGTGTTACTGTGATGTTCCGTCTCTCTAAGGCCTCATGGGGCAGATGTTTGTTCACCTGAACATCTCTGCCTGCCTATATGAATAAATGCTGTGGGAAGCTGTCTCACTCTTCCTCAACTCTTCACTTTGCTAATCTAAACCCATGATAGGAGTAGAGAAAATCAAGTATTAGCTATGAAACAATGTATGCTTCAAAGGAAAAGTCAAGACTTTTACAAAATATGAAGGAACTTCAAAAAGTTCATGGAAAAATGGAATTAAAAGATAATGGGATTTTTTTCTTTGAACCTTTTGAAGCCCCCTCATAGGTATGGTCACTACCAACCTGTGATTTTCATAATGGTCATTAAGCTGTCCCCAGAAATGTTATCTGTAAGCCCCACGGCCTCAGTTTCTCTTATGTGCATAATAAGGGCAAAACCTTGACCCAATTCATTCCCCGTCTCCTCAGAGCCCTTTTGATTGCTTCCTGAGGTCCAGGAGAGTGGAGCTCAGGTGTAGTTTCTGCTGAGGGAGCTGACTTTGCAAAGGGTTTTCTCATTCCATCTTTCCCTATAGCTACCATTGAAAGTCCTCTGCTCCTGGTCCCACCACCTTCCCAGGTCTGCAGCTGTTGCCTGAGCTTCTGAGGGTGCAGGGATCAAGGAATAACAACATCTAGGTTGTGGGCTCCACCCTTTGTCTAAAAGGTATTGAATCATCCTCCTGCCCGCCCATTGTTTTCTGTCTAGGACTCTGGGATGGGGATGGAAGAGGTTGGTATCATGAACACAAATGGTCCAGGAGCACCCAGCCCTTAAACAGGAAACTGCTCATCTTCTCTCACCACGTTTGCGTAAAAGACCCATAAAAGCATGTCACCAAACCTGAAGCATTGCGTCAAACAAGAGCTAAGAGGCACTTAAGGGTGCTGTGATAATGTTAGCTGTGCCCTGGCTGATGCCAGGCTGACAGAATTTCCTACCTCCCATCCCACCCACTTCCACCTGTAGTTTTCCAGCCCAGAGTTGAGAAAGCAGGTCCATGATAAAGGTGGGCCTTCTCTAAGCTAGGATGTCTCCCATGAATTTCAACTGGGACCTAAGATTGCTGTCTGTGAGTCTGAAGGATCTGCACTGAAGTCAGGGTGACAATGAGAGTGACTAATCTCTGGAATTGTCCTGCAGGATGAAGATTGAGGCTGGACTTCTGGTTTTGTGCCCAGAACCAGGACAATGAAGAGACTTGGCAATACCGAAAGGTCAGTAGGTTTTATTCTCTGCTGTGCGCTGGGGCTTTAAGTTGGCTGCAGCTATGAGCAACTGTCAGACCCATGAGCAAAAGAAACTAAGCCAAGCCCAGCATTTTGTGACACGAGGTCTGATTTTGACACTCAAGGATGCTGTTATACTCATTTTAGCAATGAGGAAACTGAGGCACAGTTTGAGGTGGGCATGTGAGTAGTGTTACAAGGCTGTGGAAGGCAGCAAGTCAGATGGAGCATCCTTCCTGGGTTTGTAGTTCTATGTTTTATCCACTCTGATATCTGTCCTCTCCATGGCATCAACATTCTCATAAAGAGAGGTGATTAATCTTTGCTGTAACGTGGGCTTCCCTCAGAATAGCATCTTCAATGCTTAAATTAAAATCCCTAGGATTATAAAAATGTATGACTTGAAGCAAAGTCTCGAGGATTTTTTACTAAGCATGCCTCATTCCATTATATTAACAAATAACTACAGTTTTTGTTGTGTGCTTTGTTGTGTTTTTAAATACCAAGGAAACTGCATGGATCCCTGAAGTCTACCCTCTGCCTTGGTCCATCCCACCTTCCTGTTCCTCCCATTCCACCCATTCATGCTTCTGAGGGAACTTTCACCCCAGGCATGGACACACAGCCATTTGTAGAAGGCTGCTTCCTACCCCCCTGTGCCTCCCAAGGCTCACAAACATTTTCAGTACAAAGATCCAGGTGTCCAGAGGAACCCACTAGTCCCAGCTGACCTGTTCTCCTTTAGTGGTTAACAGTGGTAGATTTCTCCAATAACAGCATTCTAGAAGAGTCATTGTATGTGCCCAGATCTAGAGTTTGGGCAGAGAGGACCCTCATGATGTGACTGCCTCCAGCCCCCAAGAAGCTGGCTGATAAACACAGAAAGATTGGGACTTGTGGTTTATGACTTGACTTTGCTAACAATTCCTCTAAGTCCGGGGTGAGGAACCTTTTTTTCTGCCAAGGGCCATTTGGGTATTTATAACATCATTTGTGGCCATACAAAATTGTCAACTTAAAAATTAGCCAGCTGTGTTTAGTCAAACATTTTATTAACTCACCTGTGACGCTGTGGGTGAATGCACTGGACAGCACAGTCCGATTGAGCCACAAGGTCGTCAGTTCAATCTCACCAGCGGCTCCTCGAAAACCCTATACAGGGTCGCTATGAGTTGGAATTGACTCATGCGCATTTACCAACATGTAGTCCAGGTGTGGCGCTGTAGGATAAACACGTGATTGCAAGGTCATTTTAAACGGTATAGGTGGTGGTTCAAACTCACCAGCTGCTCCTCAGAAACCCTATACAGGGTCGCTATGAGTTGGAATTGACTCATGCGCATTTACCAACATGTAGTCCAGGTGTGGCGCTGTAGGATAAACACTTGATTGCAAGGTCATTTTAAACGGTATAGGTGGTGGTTCAAACTCACCAGCTGCTCCTCAGAAACCCTATACAGGGTCGCTAGAGTTGGAATCGACTCAAAGGCACTTAAGAGTAACAGATGTGATGCTGGAACTTTGGTTGCCTTGGCAGGGCCAGACCAAATGATTTTGTGGCCTTCCCCACCCCAGCTCTAAGTAATGACCTGGAGCTCCCCTAACAGACCGTGAAAGTGGGGCCGCAGCAAGTCAGTGCAGGCGAATGTGGGAGCACTTGTGCGCATGTGCACTGTGTCTTCGGGGAGCAGGGGGAAAACAGGTGGTAATTCATCCATTCTGAGCCTGAGCCTCCTTATCTTCTCCTGGGTCCTTTGTGTTGCTCTAGAGGGAACTCACTCTGTTTAGAAACCGGCTCTTCCAGGACTCTGTGAAACCATGTTTCATTAAAGGGTTTTCTCCCCCTTTAAGACTACATTAGTTGTTGCGTTTTTTAAAAACAGCATTTCCTGGGAGAAATACTAGAAAGAGAAGAATGTAAACCAGTCACGGAGACCAGACCAGACCAAGGCCCTGGAAATTCCACAGGACTTCTTCAAAGCCAATCATTATAAAGAGCTTTAAAAAAGAAACCTATGTTGCTGTTGATCCCAGGAATGCATCGCTAGGCCTTTGAGGTTTCAATGCTGGTCAAGTTTTTCAAACACCTTATTCCCTTCCATGGGAAAAACTGCTTGGTCAAGTTCCCCAGGTGTACATTTTGTCTGACAAGAAAGCCTTTTTATTTTTGGCAGAGAAAATGCCAAGAGCCCAGGCAAGACGGGAAGGGAGAAGAACTTACCTGGTCTGCACAGTCCAGACTCTTAGACTGACCCAGAAAATTCCCCCAAGGCCTGGGCAGGAAGCAGGACTTGGAGGCCAGTAACCCTGTGGCACCCCGGTCCTGTCAGGGCTTTATGTGTGAGACAAAATGGAAATGGGCTGTCTTGTTCATTTATTAATGGGTTTTTGTCACACCCCAGGTTAGGAAATAATCCTTCTATTGTTGTCAATAAGTCTTCAGAGGCTTGTTCAGTTTTAGCAGAAATCTCTATTCAGGGATAAATGCCAGATGTGCCTCTCTTTACCCTATTGTTGTTGTTAAGTGCTGTATTTGCCCTGTAGATACTCTTTAAAATGAAATGTGTCTTACCGAATATCCGGGTAGCAAGGAAGTCTGCTTTATAAAGGATCCCTACTTGTATAATCCTAAGGAGCTCTGGTAGTGTAGTGGTTACGAATCGGGCTGCGAACCACAAGGTCAGCAGTTCGAAACTACCAGCTGTTCCAAGGGAGAAAGATGAGGCTTTCTGCTTCTGTAAAGATTTACAGCCTCGGAAACCCTATACAGGGTGGCTATGGGTCAGAACTGACTCGACGGCACTTAACAACAACAACAGCTAGTATAATCCTTAGATGGATTTTGTAAAGATAGAGGCTACTATATATTGGGTTTCCTTAAAGCAAGGTTTTCCTGCATTTTGTTTGGTTCCTGAAATAGTAACAAGCTGCATTATTCAGGAAAGGCAAGGAGCTGCCAGCCCTTTTGGAGGTGCTTAGCTCCTCATGACTTCACCATCCCTAAAGCATGCCAGTAGGGTAGGATTTTCACCCTCTCCCTCCCTAGCCCAACAAGCCACAATTAAGGTTTGTTGAGAGGGGGTTAGGGAGCAGAGAAAGGAAGAAAGAAAGAAAATACAACAGACATCAAGTATTTTTAAATTCAGTGGAGAATTGTGAGTAGAGAAATCCAAACATTCTATTTTTCTGACAGTATGTAGTGCTGAACATACCCCTAGAACCACCAAAGAGATTTAGGCTTGATTTGGCTAACAACTAACAGAAGCACACACATACTCAGGTAAGTAAAAGCACCCAGTTCGCAAGGTCGAACTCACAGTAGCAGTACTCACAACAAAAGTGAATTTTCTGACAGGGAATCAATCCCTAAAGAGAGCATCTTGTGGTTCATGGCCCAGCGCAGCCTTCTGAAATATCACAGCGGTACTTAGTACTCTGCTTCCAGCCTTTAGTCTCTACCTCCTCCTCCTAGAGAGCTGTATTCCCTCACTAGGAGCTCCACCCTTCTAAGATTAATTACCTGCAGAGGCCTTGGATATGTGATTGATCCTGCAGGAGGAAATGCAATGGGAAGCTAATGCTGCATTTTATCCAGTAAGTAAAGTTTAGAGATGTTTACATTCTGCTGAGCAAGCGTGGTTCTCTCAAGACAAGAGATGCATGGGCTGTCCAATCAGCATGAAATCTCATGTGTACCTTGGTGGACTTCACTGGAACCTGTGAGGCTGGAGGGTCAGAACTGCTCATCTTGCAAAGAGATTAATTCTATTATGTGTTTTAATTAGCACGAAGCATTAGAAACTAATTCTGTTTGAGAAACTGCCAAATAAAAACTGGATTAAAATCCATAGAAGTTGGAATTTAGGGTTTTTCTGATGACTAAAGATTGTTAAATTAGATGCTGGAGTTTCCTAAATTTTGCAAGAAGTATTGTATTTTACCATACGGAGAAAAACAAGTACAAGATTCCGTAAATCTTAAACGAAAAAGGAAATATTGCATTTGATACAGTTATAACTTGAAGCAAGTGATCATCAAAGGGACTTAGTAATTTAGAAGGCCCATCCTTAGCTCAGATGTCTAACAGGAAGAAATGGCATCACACCAAAGATGTGATGTGTGTCCAGGAATAAAGCAGCTCTGGCCTCAAAGCCTGACTCTGCCGCCACTGGCTGGTTATAACCTCTGGGATAATCTAATTGTCATTTCCATGTATCCATTTCCTTACATGAGAAATGGGTAGTAACAGTGCTGCGTCACCTCCATTAGATGTGATCACAAACATAAAGTGTCCAGCTTGACAGACAGGTACAATGAGACATGGTTTGTGCCCATCTCATGATGTTGTCATCACTGCTAGCTACTGTTGACTCAGTTCCAGCTGGCACTGACCTTGTCTTGAACAGAACAAACCAGACTAGCCCTGAACCTTCTTCACGATCACTGGTATGTTCGAATCATTTATTAAAAGATCTAACAAGACCCAGAAAAAGTCAGAGGACAAGGGTGATATTCAGTGGCTGAGTAGCCAAAGGCAACTCATATGTGGTTCTTCCCTGTAACAAGATCCCCATTACACTGAGAACAAAACATTATACCCTGGCATATCCAACACCAAATAAGTTTAATCTTTCACCCTCAAACTCAAACCAAACCCATTGCCCTCAAGCTGAGTGCAACACAAACTGACTCTTTAGGATAGAGTAGAACTGCCCCAGAGGGTATCCAAGGCTGTAGTCTTTCCAGAATCAGACTGCCTGATCTTTCTCCCACAAAGTGACTGGGAGGTTCAAACTGCCAACCTTTCAGTTAGCAGCAAAGTGCCTCCAGGGCTTCTTTTCTACCCTCAAGGTTATCATAAAAACATCTAAGTGCTAAATCAGTGTGTCCAAAAGATCCCACATGCACAGCAGCATTTAAAATCACTCACAATCTTACCAGGACAAGATGAAGCTGAAGATGTTTGGAGCAAGGAACCAGCCAGGGTGAACTGCAATCAAAGCAGCTTCCTCCCTGTATTAGAACCCGTGTTAGCAGACAGGCTGTGTGCTGGTAGCTCTCCCTACGTGAGCCCATGTGAAGGGAAATTGCTCCAAGACGCCCTGATTCTTTGCAGGAGCTTCATGATCATGATAGCCACTTTTGTGGGGCATTTACTAGATTCCCAGGAGTCCTGGTGTGGCACTGTGGGTTAATGTATTGGACTGCAAGGTCGGTTTGAACTGCAAGGTCACCAGCCATTTATCAAAAG
Source organism: Chrysochloris asiatica (assembly GCF_000296735.1). Lineage (NCBI taxonomy): Eukaryota > Metazoa > Chordata > Mammalia > Afrosoricida > Chrysochloridae > Chrysochloris > Chrysochloris asiatica. The sequence continues at coordinate 5,175,748 of NW_006408642.1, forward strand.
CCCTATACAGGATTGCTATGAGTCGGAAAGGACTCAACGGCTCTTAACAACAACTAGGTTCCCAGGAGTCCTGGTGTGGTGCTTCAAGTTAATGCGCTGGACTGCAAAGTTGGTTTGTACTGCAAGGTTGGCGGTTCAAGTTTACCAGCTGCTCCTTGGAAACCCTATACAGGGTCACTATGAATCGAAATGGACTCACTGACATTTGACAGCAACTGTGTTCTCAGCAGCACACCAACCACCACACAGGAGCTTTTCCATTTAATCCTCATAAAAACTATGTGGTATAGAGCAAGGTCTCCTCATTTCTAATATGGGGGTTATAGGAGTCCTGGTGTGGGTCTGTGGGCTAATACGCTGGACTGCAAGGACAGTTTGAACTGCAAGGTTGACGCTTCAAGCTCACCAGCCACTTCTTGTAAACCCTTTACAGGGTTGCTATGAATTGGAGCCAACTCGATAGTATTTAACAACAACAATAAGAATCTCAAAGTTTCAGTAACTTTCCCTGAGGCACATAGTATCTGTTCCAGGACTCAGTTTTCCCCTGCCCCACTACCTGGAGGGAAGCCTATGCATTTACCCACACTGGAATACTGCCTTACACCCACCAAAGGCGGCCGGAGATAACACAGAGACTCGTGGTAGGGACACTAGGATGGGCTACTCATCTCCAGATTTCTGTAATTAACAAGCAAGATAGTGGAGTTTATATCCGAAGGCCTCAAAGACATGCCGTATGGAATTTTACCATGCACTTAAGTAATATGCAGACAGCAGTGAGTCTGGGCAAATTCCACAATCTGTGCTGACATTCACTTACATTTACCCAGTGCCTGCTATGTGTGTGCCAACTCCTTTCTGAGTGATTGACATGTAACTACTCACTGAATCCTCTCAGCAGTCATGTGAGGCAGGTGTTACAGTTTTACCCATTTGACAGATGAAGAAAGTGAGCCCAGAGGTGGCACGACTTGCCCCAAGGTAGTAGAAATAGAAAACGACCCTGCCAGGATTTAAACTTGGGGAGTTCTGTGGACCCTGGAAAGGATTCTCCTCCCTGTGTGTCAGCAGACAAAGACAATTGTAAACAGGGCTCCATCTGTCTCTTCTAGTAGTTTGTGCTAATGACTCCACTGGGGAGCGCGGTGACTCTGTAGGATAAACACTAGACTGTGAACCTCAAGTTCTGTGGTTGGAGCCCACCAACCACTCCATGGGAGAAAGATGAGACTTTCTGCTCCCACAAAGATTTACAGCCTCAGAAACCCTAAACAGGATTATTATGAATAGAACCAAGTGGACAGCCAGCACCTAACGACAACGACGACTCCACTACACTTGGGAAAAAGATGGCACAAAAGAGAGTGGGTGATCCATGAGTCCTCCTTGCAGCCTTCTCCAAGCCCTTCAAGTGTGGACAGCCTTGGCAGAGAGCTGCTTCGATAGTTCTCCTGTTTTCACCCTTTCTGTTTAGCATATTCAGCTGACAGCTGGGTGGGACTGCTGGAAAGTGTCTGGGGACTGTTGAGTGCCTTGACACTTTTGTCAGAAGGACATTGGCAGGTGTCCAAACACTATGGTTGATTTTTAAACCATTTAATTGATACCATATATGTACCTTTTTTTTTTTTTTTTTTTAAGAAGAGGTAGGTGCCAGAATAAGAAAACGATCTTGGCAAAACCCTTATACACCATTTTTCCACCATTGCATTGACCAGACAGGGCCACAAAGCTGATACAACAGGATTAGCAAAATTGCATTGTTGGACATAGTCACAGCATGACATGTGCAACAGCAGAGGAATTTGGCAGGATTAACCTGCCAAGGATAAAGATGTAGCAGACAAGGGGCTGAATTAATGGACTTCCATGACGGAGCGGGAAATCTATTTGCATGCGACATTAACTGTGTGAATAAACCCTGGAGTGGACTCCTCAGGCCCCCAGCCCTTTTAGAATCAGGAGGTTTATTTTAAAGCCTACCTAGAAGGTGTCTGCCAAGATGGACTAAAAGCAAGCAAACTATAGGTATTGCCCTTTGGTTTATTTTCGCTGTCTTCTCAAAGTAGAAAGCCTGCCTTAAGTGTCTATAACACACATGTGACTTACCGCGCAGAACAATCTGAATACTTAAGAATTGTGGTGCCAAGCGGTCCCCACTTAGATTGTTATTGTCTATGAAAAAGCAAAGAAGAAACAGTGGTACAGTGCACAATAAAGTCGCACTCTAGAAAATGCCAGCTTGGAAGGGTTGTTTTGTCTCATTTGTGTATTCTGGTTCCCTGAAATTTAGGCAGTACTAGCATAAAGGAAGCATGACACCCAGGATGCAAAGTCTCAGGTGGTACCCAGGGTCCAGCCTGGCCTCCAACAGGGTGGGCCCCTGAGAGTAAATGCCTCACTGGTCCTGCATCAACACATGAGGAATCTAAAAGTTACCCACATACAAGGCACCCATTCAAAAACAGGGTATACATAAATGCACATGCCCCTAGCTGAAAAGCTGAGTTGAGGTGCCCCCCTAAAGTAGATTCTAAGAAATTTGTTAAGTGCAGGTAGTTTATTTGGATGGAGCTCTGGTGGCACAATCATTAAGCACACAACTACTAACCAATATGTCAGCAGTTTAAACCCAACCACTCTGTGGGAGAAAGATGTGACAGTCTGCGTCTGTGCAGATGTACAGCCTTGGAAACCCTACAAGCAGTTCACTCTGTCCTACAGGGTCACTGTGAGTTGGAACCAGCTTCACAGCACACAGGTTTATGTGGGAGGTAGTCCCAGGCAACAGGGACTGGGCAAGAGAGGAGGGCAAGGGAGTCAATATTGTTATTGGTTAGCTTCCAGCCAGGGGAACGTGAGGACCTCTGGGAGCCAGTAGAAACGGTCTCAAGGTTACTCATCCCAGAGAGCCAGGGTTATTTATCCACCAAACCTGGACCTTCACTGGTTGGGGTGTTAACTCCCTTGGGCTCAGCCATGGAGGCCAAGCACCCTCCTGCTCCTACTGCTGACCACAGGGAACCCCCAGGTCGAGTCAAACCCTATATGTGGGAAGCATGGTGTGAGGCACCAATAGCCCCTGCCACATAGGCAAGAGTCTGTTTTCTTTGGAAGATGTTGAAACATTACCAGATTCTACTGTGCTGTGGCACCCTGGGAACATCAGATTTCATCAGAGCCCTCGATTCTAAGCAGCAGTGCCCAAACCTGGTTTATCAGAATCCCTGATGGTGTGGAGGCCTTCACTCCCAAACAGACTGACTTAGGACCTTAGAGTTGGGGTGGAGCCCTGAATCTGTGCATTTCAGAGCCCCATGCTCTTCAGCCCTCTTACCCACACATACTCCCCATGACCCCAAGCCAGCCCATTCCATATATGGGGAGTGGAACTCCAAACAGAATCTCTATGGATGCAGCTGGGAGGTGGTGGATGAGGATTCCTGTTGTAGTTGTCTTTTTTCCAGAAGTAACAGGCAGAATAATGGTTCCTCAGTTTGAGAGCTCTGGTACCATAAAGTTGAGATAAATGTCACATTCTTGGTGTTGCCTACAGCAGTGATCATTATATGATTAAATTTTTTTAAATCAGAATTAGTTGCCTTGACCCTGTAGAGTCAGCAGCAAGGTAGGGCTAACAGAAACTGTCCAAAGTGGGAAATCAGAGAGAAAAGGCTTTGGTGAAAACTGGTGAAGTATTTTGGAACACCAGACATCATGTGTTCTCTTGAAATGGCTCTGGGCTGGCTGAGGTCCTTACAGAGGAGACATCAGCTACAAAGACCTTGAGATGGAGGAGCAGTGTATGTTCCAGCAGAGCCCCTCCATGTGGCTGTACCAGAGCATCTTGCCCAGGGACAGGTGAGGACTGAGCTCTAGGCCAAGTCACATGCCCTGGGGCAGACTAGCATCTGTCCAAGAGACGGGGCTCCTTCTAGTTTATAACAGGCTCCGTCCACAAAAAAGCCATAATCTTTTACATCGCCCAGGCACCGTGTGGTCTAGCCCTATGTTTTGAGATCTCAAAGAAAGACTGTATGGAGACAAATGTAAAAACCTTCCCTAAAAGCCAAGACAGTAAATTCCAAAAAGGCAAGTTCCCCCCCCCACCCCACCCCCCAAAAAAGCTAAAGAGGATAGAGAGAAACACTGTTAACTGATGATATATGGAGGGGATAATAATCAATGTAATGAAACAAGCTATATGAATGGTTGAATGTGAAGCTGATGATATGCCCTGTAAACTTTCACTCAATCCAAAATAAAAACATTTAATAAATAAAAAAAGAAAGACTTTGTGGACAGTGTGGGGGTGGAGAGGTAGGAAGATGGTGTTGGATGGACATACAGGGCCGCACCCATGGTCATGACCTTGTGGGACTTTGCAGAGAGTTTGGTTTTATTCTGGGTGTGAGGGTGAGTTAATGAAGGTTTGAGCAGGAGAGTAGCAAGATCTGATTCTTAAGTGAAAAGTATTGCCCCATCTGTGAATCCCAGGGGCACACGAGTGTTATCTGTAAGACAAGTTAGAAGAGTTGTGCAGTGAGAGGAGGTGGTCTGGGCTGGGGGTCTGGGGTGGCTGTGGATGTGAAGACATGTCACTTCAATGGGAAAACATTGGGACTTCAGGACGTTCTGACAGATCATAGGGGACAATAGGAATACATTTTTATTGTCATGGTACCCACACACTCCCAACTTTTAGAACTTCCAAATCCATGTCCGAGCAGAAGGCCTCTGTGTTGCAGATGCTGTGTGAATGCTAGTGTGATAGATGATTTCACAACAGCCTCTGCTCAGCACCTCCATCTCCTCAGACAAGCTGAAGAATTCAAGGCTAACGGGCATTCACAAGAGGTGCAGAAGTCACAGAATTGTGGGTAAAGAGCTCAGGCTGAGCAAGGAAGGGTTAAGTAAGCCCTTCCCAAGAGCTACCTTAGACCTAGAGTGCAGCTTCTTACCTACTCATGGCTTACTGTACATGTATGTGATGTGTCACCTTCCTCGGACTTGTGCAGGTTTCACCAGGCACCCCCAACATGACCTGTCCATGTTCATAGTCTTGGCTGAAAGAGCACAGTCACTTTGCTGGAGGCTCCGGCTGCTCAGCAGTGCCCATTCACTGTCCTTTTGCTTCATTGTCCAAAGAGCTAACCTCACTTTCTGAAATTTGTTCCTTCTCAGGTTGAGTGGCTGATGGTTCTCAAGGCAGTCCACAGAAAGTTCAGGCCCATAGAAAAATGAATTGTGGGGTCTCTGTCTGGCTGTTGCTCAGACATCAATCATACTGACTCAGTCATGGTCAACGCTCATCAGAGACCTGTATTTGTCAGCATTTGTTGCAGGGCAGGTGTTCTGATCTTATTATTACTCTGCTTTGCTGGTGCTGAAATAGAGGCCCAGAGGGTTCAATAACTTGCCTAGGAACAGAGGACAGGACAGAGTCAGAACGTAAACCTACTGCCATCTGTTTCCAGAGCCCTTATGCTTAACCACAGTGGCACACACATACACTAGTCACACATACACCCACTAGTCATTGCTGCACATCCAGAGAGCAGGTTACCAGCCTCTTGAGCTGGGAAGACCCTCTAAAAGTGTCTGCTCCAGGCTCCGCTTCAACAGATGAGGAATCTGAAAGGGAAGAGATGCTGGGCTGGACCTTGTCCACCTAGGGAAGTGGGCAGCTGGGCTGGAGCTGGAGCTAGATTGCCGGCCCACCTGGTTCCTCCACTGCTCCTTTTCCCACGTGTTCCTTCATTGTTCTGAACTGTCCTTCCTTCCTCTCAGCTTTTCGTTCCTGATTATGTGGCCACAGTGACAGATAGCCTCATGGTTAGGATGAAGATTCAAGCTAGCTATGTTAGCTAGCTTTTCCCCCTCTCTTAGTGAAGTGTTCTTCAGCTCTATGCTGCGGAGTCTGAGCAGAAAACCCCAGCTTAGCAATTCTGGATCCCAGTGTAGAGTCTGGCCTAACATCCCAGCAGGAGTTATTTGATTCTAAACCTGAAAATCCAGACATTTCTCTACTCCAAAGTGTAATGTTAACCTATGATTAATGAATTACTCAAATTTCTGCCTCCCCCGAATCCTGCAAGAACTTTGGCAGAATGTGTGTGCCATATCAAGCACTCAGAACTCGCCAAATTTGTGTCCTTAAAATAAAGCCAGTTCCGAGATAGATAGCAGAATGTAGAAAGTCTGGTTTGGTCGGGTAACTAAGAACCACACAGCAGGCAGGAGTCATTTTGGGCCCAAGAACTGTTCATTTAAAAGTGTGCATCGGCACCTGGAAATAGGGACTAAACTCCAAATGCTATTTTCACAGACATTTACAGTACATATTTTCGTAGTGGTGATAAAATCCAGGCAGATGCCAAAAGAAAATGTCCAAAGTTGTTTGACTGCTGGGTTTTGCCACTAAAAAGACTCACTCACCATCCTGAAGGGTCCCAGTGGGTCCTCTGCCAATAAGAAAACAGGTTTAGTGTGCATTGTCTTTTACAGTGACTGCCTACATGTCCACAAATCCTCATCATTCATTGCCCTTATTTTGTGCCCAGGATATGTTTCCACCTTTTAGGGACTGAGTCAGAGAGATGGAGTTCCATCCCTGGAAGTGTTTGTTCTGGTCACGTTTGAAGGAGTCATATAACTTTCCCTTCCCTTTAAGTGTTACAGGGAGTAACAGTGACAGCTACAGCTTCCTCTGCCCCTTCAGGTACTGGATGGTGTATGTGTCATTTCATTCTCACCCCCTGGAGTAATCCCATTTATGTAAGAAAGTTAAATACACCTGGTTTCCCAGAAGTTACAAAAGGCTCTGATAGTTACATGCTAGGGTGAAACTTAAACTCAGATCATGCCTAATTCTAAGACCACCCTTACTACTCCATCACTTCCTCCTCTCTTTTTCAACTTCCAAGTCATCAAATTGAGATTCTGTGGCATGTGCATAATTTAAGCCTTCCTGTGATCGCTCTTGTAGCACAATGAATTTGTGACAACTCATCCTCTATTTGCAGGCAGGAGGGGAGAATTTGTTATAAGGACAACCACAACGACACTTCCCTGCACACTGCATAATGTCAGGCATTTATTCAATGCTTTCTGAGTACACCCTTTCACCCAGAGCTGACCCAAAGAGGCAGCCCCCACTAAGGAGAGACAAAGGTTTCATGAGTCTGGTCTGGAGCCAGGCAAGGAAGGCTTTGAGATGGGGGTGATTTTCTCCCCACTTGATGGTTGTCCTGCAAGCTGCTTGTCCTGCTTGCTCCCTAGAGTGCTGCCGGTGGAGGATGGGAACAGAGTCTTGTGGTCCAAGACTGTTGTACTTTCTGCTCCAACTGCCCCAGAGCCACCTTGACAGGCAGAGGGAGCGCTTGGAATGAAGTTTTCAAGTCAGAGCTGGGTCCTAGTCCCAGCTCTGGGTCCAAGTCCCTCGATTTTAAGTGTCACTCCCTGAGAGGAGCTTTACCGCCCAGGTTTGAGAGATGGGGAAATGGAGGCTGAAGAAGGTACGAATGGAAGGCACCAGCACTGGAAAAGGTGGGGATGAGTATTCAGACTGCATCACAGGGAGACGGGACTGCCACACACTGAGCCAAGGACAGCATCAGCATGGACACTCTGTCACTGGGATGCATTGCCACACCTCACCTCTGAGACTAGGACGTCCTGTGGGGAACAATCTTTTCACAGGGTTGCTGTGAATGAGAGGGTGTGAGTGAATAAATGAACTAAACAGACCAGGAGAGAACAGAGTTCCTCTGTCAGCCCTGGTCTGAAGCAAGCTACTTCCTTCCTGTGCCGTTCATGGAGCAACCTCTCTCCCCTGGAATGATCCCCTCAAAGATGTAGCATGGTGGACATGACTTGTAGTTCTAATTAGAGGAAAGAACAGACAGGCTCCAGAACCTAGGATGACCCATGGTGCCATGCCCAGTCCCTGTTTGTTGTCATTTTGACCCTCTTGAGCAAGAGACTTGAATGTGTTTCTTCAGACAGATGGGATAGGACACCAAGGTCTGGATAAAGTCTGGGAGCTGTAAGGCATCAGAAAGGTAGTCCCTGGCTGATTTGCTGCACTCAGGAAGCTACCAGGGTCAAAGTCTCAGGCTTGAGTCCCTTCACTTTGCGAAAATGAAAGAAGAAAAAGCACTTTCCAGTAAGTAAATCTCTTGGAAAGGTCCTTGTCTTTGTTCCCAGAGGATCTCAGGGGACAGGTAGCCAGAGGTGACACCCAGCAAGCAATTCGCAGTGACCACCTGCCAGGGATGGGACTGAGTGTGTTAGACTCAGAACATTGTTCTCAAAGAATAAGATTTCATTTTGACCCTACGTCCTCCTCAGTAGACATGGAAACAACTCAGCATGTGGCCTGGGAGTTCTGGGACCCTGGACAGACATAAAAACCAAGAGAGTAGAGGTTCTTGGCAGAGTTACAAGTAAGAAAATGAGGTAGGAACAGTCTCCAGTTTCTAAGTTTGGCAAAGGCGTAATGACCATTTCTGCTTGCCTCCCAGACAAGCATCATTGGGGGAAGAAATCAGTGATGGACCTTAAAAGTGTTCGGACACCAAAGTGCCGCAGAAGTTATACTAAGTTACACTTACTGCGTGAGAGATGAGGCATATACAAAACCATATGGGGGACCCACTGAAAGATTTTCTAGGATTATTTCTACTTTCATTTTCTACCGTATGCATTGACTTTGGCACTGCGGGTTAATGCACTAGACTACAAGGTCGGTTTGAACCGCAAAGTCAGCAGTTGAAACTCACCAGCTGCTCCTTGGAAACCCTCCTGTACAGGGTCACTATGAATCAGAACCGACTCAACGACACTTTGACTTCAACAACATACTGACTTTAGAGTCCTGGTGTGGTGCTGTCGGATAACCACAGGGTCAGCAGTTCAAACACAACAGCTACTCCTCAGAAACCCTATACAGGGTTGTATGAATTGGAACTGATTCAAATCCCCTTGTAAGATGTAATTCCATTTTCTTTTATAGAAACATTGGATATGGCCAGCTGGTTACAATGATCCTGCTAACAAAAAATCAGTATTATAAATATGTAACATTTTTAGTACGGTGCTAGACTTAGGGGGCCCCAGTTTTTCAGTGCTTCTAAATATAGTTTCTGTTTTAACCCAGTATGGTCATGAACCATACTCATATGAAGGAGGTAAGTAAGATAATAAAAGAAAAAAGATCATGTTTGTTCACCACTGCAAGTCTCAGGGCCAAGATGCATGAATAGGGTTGTACTTCCCTTTGCAGATATGTTGAAGGCAGTACACCCTCTCCCCAGAAGAGTCCCTTGCCACAGACAATTTTGTATCTGAGGTCCAAGGTCGTTTGGAAGTCACCAATTCCCACCATGCCCACCATGCCCTCCATGCATGAGAAGTTCATAGTCACTGAAAGAAGCAAGCTAAATGTGCATCAGTAGGTAATTGCAAACAAAATGTGGTACATACATAGGAATGCAATTCAGCCATAAAGAGAAGTGAGGTTATATAGTACATTCTGCAATATATGAGCCTTGAAAACAATATGCTGAGTGAATTCAACCAGTCACAAAAGGACAAATACTGTGTCATCTCCCTTATATGAAATAACAAGACTGCATAGAGACCAAGGTTTATTAGTGGTTACAGTGAGTTTCTATTTCTGATGATTGAAAATTTGGCAATAGTATGAGTGATGGTGGCACAACATGATTAATGTAATTGATGTTTCTAAATTGTACACCTGACAGATAATTAAATTAGCAAATGCTATATATATATATAATTTATTTTTTTTACAACTGTTTTAAAAAAAGATAAACTGTATTGGATCGGGTAGGGAGGGAGATGAGACGATTGAACGGGCTTGCATTCCAGTTCTAACCCTTGGCTGCTCTCTCTCCTCTTCCCTCACCTTACTCCCCCAGAAGCAGCGGCCAGCAGAGGTGACCCACGATCTCTTGGATTGGTGCGGTGGGGCAGCTGGTGTTGTGAATCAGGCCGTTGCCAATCAGAGAACGGCTACTTCACAACACCAGGGTCACACCCCATCACTAGCAGCACTCCAGGCTCCAGAACAGGCAAGGACGCCCACCTGCGGGGCAGCCAACCCTCCACAGTGGGTCATCGCTGGACATCTCCCCACGCTCGGCTTTCTAGTTAATGCGACAGTCCCAGGCTGCTGTTGGTTTTCTACCCCCACCCCCAACACAGATGGCTCCAGTTTTAAAGAAAAGGCCACTCCTGACAGTGGTAGCTTCCTTCTGAGGAAAATGGGAGTTCCAGCCCCTCTGAAGTATTGTCGTTGTTGTCATTAGGTGCTATGGAGTTGGAACCGACTCATAGTGACCCTATGTATAACAGAGTGAAGCACTGCCTAGCCCTGTACTATCCTCACAGTTGTTACATTTGGGCCCATTGTTGAGTCAGTTGATCTTATTGGGGGTCGTCCTTTTTTTTTCACTGACCCTCTACTTTACTAAACATGATGTCCTTCTCCAGGGACTGGTCCCTCCTGATAGTATGTCTGAAGTATGCAAGACGAAGTCTGGCCATATTGGCTTCCAAGGAGTACTGTGGCTGTACTTCTTTCAACAGAGATCTGTTTGTTCTTTTGGAAGTCCATGGTACTTTGAGTATTCTCCTCCACACCATAAGTCAAATGTATCAATTCTTCCAGTCTTCCTTATTCACATGTCCAAAGTGCATGAGATGAAGTCTCAACCATTCTCCTTCTAAGGAGCATTCTAGCTGTATTTCTCACAACACAGATGTGTTCCTTCTGAAGGTTTAAGTGCCACTAAAGTCGATATTTCCTCCTAGGTTCAAGAAATATATAGTGGTGCCTCTGAGCCGGGGTCTCTGATTTGATTGTTGGTGGCTTTGAATAGGACAAGATGGAAGCAAAGGGGGAAGTACCTAGTTATAAAGAGGGCTTCTGGTGTGGCACTATAGGATCAGCACTGGGCTGTGAGCCACAAGGTCAGTGGTTCAAACTGCTCAGAAACCCTATAAGGGTCACTGTGAGTCAGAACCAACTCAATAGCACTTAACTACAAGTCATAAAGATTCTGGCTTCATAGAGCACTCCCTGGAGAGGAAGGCCCATAGGAACACACCTAGTTCCTAAATGGTCTCAGGTTCCCTGAAGAGTAAACACCTTTCTTTGGGGGTAAGTTTTCTGTAACTGCTCATTGGGCAGTATCCTAATGACATAAACACTGGATGGGAACCAGACACGAAAAGGCCATTCATAGGGCGTGGATCCAGCAGACGTTCTACATACTATTATGTCTGCTACCAGGGAAAACTAACTGGGGTCTTTAGAGTTCCACCTTTGTTTTGTTTTTTAAGTTTTTATTGTGAATTAAGTGATAGTTTACATCAGCTTTACATTCATCCTATCGTATTTTATTTCATTGTGATGATTACAATCCCTTCCACGCATCATCATTCAACAGCATGTGCTTCCATTCCCTCTGGGATTTTTTTTGGATGTACACCAAAGCACTCAGGATTATGAATATATAACCATTCAAACAACCAAAGGGCATACCCCACAAGCTTGCCCCCTGGCCACCAGCACACAGCCCCTCTCCTTCCTTGAGTCTAGAGTCCCCAGCCACTCCATTTCTCCACATCATCGTCTCTGCCTCCATCTCTGACATCACTGCTTTTCTGGATAGGGTCCCGCACTCCGCTCTTCTCCCTTGATGGTCTCAGGGTCCTCCACTCCTGGACTGCAAGATCAACCACTCCCCTTCTTTTGTTACAAAATGTCTACATTTACATTTGCAACACTCACAATCAGTCCTGTTAGCAGTTCACTATTGAACCACAAGAGTCTTGTCCCCATCTCCTTTCACCAGCCCAGTCCAGACAGGTTGGAAACCATTCAGTGGAGGCCACCCTTTGTTTTTATGCCCAGCTTAGATCTTCCATGGGATACTGCCATTTTTCAGAACTAAGGAAGGAGTTTCCAAAGCAGTGACCAAGTTGGTTGGCATTCGTTCTGAAGCACTAAGAAACAGTAAGATGTTCATCTTTCTGACTTTCTACAGGACAGACACCTGGGCTGCCCTAATGAATGCAGGCTCTATCTGTGTAATCTGGATGCCATGCAGTGCATTCAAGGGGCTTCTGCTACCCCAAAGAAACCCAGAGAGACAATAAAGCCCAGCCCAGTGTTAACATTGTTCAGTGTCCACATTACACAGTCAGAGTCTGGAGTAATCAGAGCAGCCCTGGTCTCTGTTGTCTTAGAGTTGTAATGTTTTTGTGAAGTTATGCCCTCAGCCCACCCCGAGATCACCAAGGACACCTCTGAAGTATTGACTAAATTATGTTTGGAGACAAGTTACCTTCAGAGTATAAAGAGCCTCACTTTTTAAACAAGGTTCCTCCTACCTTCTCCATACAGTATATACACTGCATGTCTCTGAGTGTCTGTGTACATCCCAACTCCTTTACCAGCGGCACATCTGAAGCTTGGGCTGCTCCTACTGTGGTCCTGGGCGGCAGTCCCATGGAGTTAGAGATGCAGGCCAGACTCCACTGCACTCCTGCGGAGTGTATCTGGTGAGGAGCGGGAGCTGTGTTTCAACGGACCTTCCACATGTTTCTGAAGAATCACAGCCACCCCTGTGTGGTCTCCCCACATCCTTTCTAGCTCCCATTCCAACCCCACCTCTTCTAACATGCATCCAGAATGATCTTTTCAAAATACAAGCCTAAATAGTGTGACTCCCTCTACCCACTTCCCATTTAAAGTGGCTTAGAGAGTTGACCTCCTGGAATATGACCAGTACAGCCTATGGTGTGGCCCTTGGGCACTCCCCAGCCACCTCTGGCTCCACACCCTTCCTCCCTCTGGCACTACAGATGCCAGACCCCTATCCCAGTTCCTCAGCCCACCAAACTCCCTCCTGCCCCAGGGCCTTTGTAAATGATCCCAGCCTGCCTGCTGTCTTTCCCGGACTGATGCCTCACTATTCTCTAGACTTCAGATGGAGTACAGACTTCCCTAGACCGAAGGCCAAGGCAAGTAACCCAGGTGGCGCACTCTCAACAAGCTGAAGCCCTCAGAGCACTCTTCCCTGACATATTCACTGGGGTGAGTCTTGGTTGATTGTGTCTCCCCACTGGCTGTTAGCTCCTCAAGGGCAGGGACATTCATTTCATTCACTGCTGCACCCCCAGTCAGCTCAGCATCTGGCAGTGACTCTTCGCTCAATAATAGATTTGCTCCAGAAATGGATGAACACAGCCTGAACCATGAGTGTCCTTCAAGGTTACCCTCTTGTTCTCTTGCACCTGATTGGAGCCCTGGGTGTTTGTTTCCTTTAACAGGTGTGCCAATACCGCTCCTTGCTCTTTCTGTACATTTATCGATGGCTCTGCACCTCAGTGTGGGAAAATCAGGTCACCATCCTGCATAGCTACCAAGACCATACCTCCCTCACCATAGACCATTCCATGCTCTTCACTTAGGTGGTGTCAAGATTAAAACCCCAGCAGCGTAGCCCCTGGACCACAGCTTCATGCTGCTGAAAAGCCAGAGCACAGGGAAGACACCTGAGCGTGGAAGGGGTGACTGCCCCAGAGGCAACTTCTAGAGGCAAAGCAAGTCCTCAATTCTCAGAGACATCCACTCTGGTTTCTTAAACCCAGTAGACCTAAGAGTGTTCACTCTCTTTCTAAGAGGTTACATTCTGACCTTGTTTAAAGTACTACAGACTAAAACTGATTAAAAACCGAATATAAAAATGGGGTCAAGCCCAGCGAGAACAAGAAAGAGAACCATTTTAAGAGCCAGGGGAAGCTCCACTTAATTTTGTTGTTAAGCTGGTGGATTCATTTGAGGTTTATGGAGTACCTGCAGAGCTCTGCAGCTGCAGAGGTAATCATGTGCACCTCAATACTGGGTGTCTCCAGAGCCCAGCTGAGGGGAGGACAACCCTGGGTGCCTTCCTAGCACATAAAACCTGTTGCTGTTAAGTTGCTTCTGACTCATAGTGACCCGCCAGGACAGAGGAGAACTTCTCCGTAGGGTTTCCAAAGCTGTAATTGTGGAAGCAGACTGCCCCATCTTTTTCCTACAGACAGTGATGGATTTGAGCCGCCAACCTTTTGGTTAGCAGTCCAGTGCTTAACCACTGTGCCACCAGACAGCCTTGCTCAGCTCCTAGCACCTGCCAAAGCTCCTCCCACACACCTGTGCTCTCAGCATGGCAGCTTTTCCAGAACATGTGCTACCTGGAAACTACCTCCCTTACTCCAGACCATACCATATCTTTCACTTAGGTTGACTTGATACCATCTATTGTTAAGTGCCTATGAGTCAGTTCCACCACATAGCAACCTCGTATAGGGTTTCTGAGGAGTGGCTGAAGTGGTTTGAACCACTGACCTTGTGGTTCAGTGCTTATTCTGCTGCGCCACACCAGGACTCCTGATACCATCCAGCTTGGAAGAAACTGGACTATTTGCTTCTCCCCTCTCCTCCCAACCCCATTTTGAGAACATGCTTCAGTGATCTGTACTATCTAAAGTCTTCAATATAGAATGTAACTTCTTTAGATTTCTACATTTTGAGCCAGTCAAAACTCAAATTATGGAATTCTCAAGAGACTCATTGTAAACAACTAAAACCACCATCCTGCTGACCCCAGTCTGCACTTCTGGGAATAACTGAGTTTATAAGGTTATTTCTTGAGTAACTATTGGCTATCCTGGTGTGACACTGAGGGTTAATGTGCCAAACTGCAAAGCCGTTTGAACTGCTTTGCAGTCTGCAGTTCAAGCTCACCAGTCCCTCCTCAGAAACCCTGTATAGGGTCGCTATGGGTCGGATCCGACTCGATCCGACTTAACAACAACGACATCCAATGGAGCAGTGCTTCTCAATGCATGGCCCTAGGACCATGCACCATCAACATCACCTAGGGATTTGTTAGAGAAGCACATCTTCAGGTCCACATACACAAAAAAAGGCAATCACTGTCAAGTTGATTCCAATTGCTGGTGATCTCTTGGGTTAGAGTAGAACTCTGCCCCATAAAGTTTGAAATGACTGATTTTTCAGAAACAAACTCCCAGAGCATTCTTCCAAGTTGCCTAGGGGTAGACTCGAGCTTCAGTAAAGCACATTAGCTGTTTGTTTGACTGGAGACTCTCCAGCCTCACCCAGCCCTACGAAATCTGGAACCCTACAGCTGGGCTAGGTAATTGGTGTGTTCATTATGCCTCCAGGAGATTCTGACTCACACTCCATGTTTACCATCATAATGGCTCCATACACAAGGCATTGGACTGCAAACCAGAAGGTCGGTGGTTTGAGCCCACCAACCACTCTGTGGGAGAAAGATAAGACTTTCTGCTCCAGCAAAGATTTAAAGCCTTGGAAACCCTATGTAGGGTGCTCTGAGTAGGAACCAATTCGGCAGCACTTAACAAAATAGAATAAGGAGTGTGGGTGGTGCAAACAGTTCTCAACCACCAGCTTAAGGTGGGTGATTGGAACCTTCCCCGAGATGCCTTTGAAGACAAGCCTAGGACCTGCCTCCCTTAAAAACCCCGTGGCGCAGTTCTACTCTGCACACATGGAATCCACCTTATGCCGCAATCACTTCAATGGGAACGAACTAGTAAAAGAAGGGGTTGTTGTTAAGTGCTGTCGAGTTGATTCCGACCCATAACGACCCTGTATAGGGTTTCTGAGGAGCAGCTGGTGAGCTTGAAACACCAACCTTGCAGTTTAATTAAACTGCTTTGCAGTCTGGTGCATTAGCCCACAACGCCACAACAAGACTCCAAAAGAGGGGGATACCCAAAAAACTTCAGTACCAAATGATAAAGGGGTGAGGTAGTGGAATGTCAGTGCTTGTCACTTGCAGCAGTGTGTTTGGGGCATTTCTGTATGTAGAATACAGATTTTAAAAAGGAAAACCCCAGGTGTTTTGAGGCTGTGGGAACCCAACCCTCCCTGTCTTCACTTAACCATCCCCTTGACAGCTTCTCTTTATGCTTCACCATAGGACTATTAGAAGAACATTATTTCTACCAATTTAAAGGTATCTACATATTTTTTCATAATATACTGAAATCTTAATACAGTACATGTCACATGTTAAGTGTTTTACATTAATTTAAAGAGTCCTGGTGCCACACTGGTTAAAGCACTCAATTGCAAAGCAAAAGTTCAGTGGTTCAAACCCTTCTGGGTTTTCTCCTACTCTTGTGGGAGAAAGATGTGATGCTGTACTTCCATACAGATTACAGCCTTGCAGACCCTATGGGGCAGTTCAACTCTGTTCTGTAGGATCGCTATGAGTTAGAATCGACTCGGCAGCAGTCAAATGATGCATTTACGTTTATTTAATCTGAACTTATTGTTGTTAAGTGCTTTTGAGTCGGTTCCGACCCATAGCAATCCTGTAAAGGGTTTCCAAGAAGCAGCTAGTGAGCTTAAACTGCCTACCTTGTGGTTCAAATTACCTTGTGGTCCAGCACATTAGCCCATAGCGCCTACAGCCCCATTGTAAGATAAAGAACTAGAGAACTTGGCCCCAGGTGTGCGGCATCTCCATGCTGAAGCAGAAATTTGAATCCTGTGCTGCTCCCAGATCTGTCCTTGGAACCACTGCTGCTTTGCTATCTCCATGATGAACAATTAGGAGTCCCTGGGAGGTACTGCTAGGCAGAAGGTTGGATTCTATGTACCCAGAGGCACCTTGGAAGAAAGGCCTGGTGATCTGCTTCCAAACACAAATGGTAAATAAAATCCTATGGAGAACAGTTATACTCTGATACACATGGGCTTACCAGGAGTTAAAATTGACTCATTGTTAACAGCTTTTGTCTTGTTTCTTATAATGAACACATGGGGACCACAGAAAGTTGGTTTAGCTGGTCTGAGAAATTAAAAGCTGTTGACAGTTAATTTGAGGAGTCTCTGACCCTAAAATATAGTACCCAAAAGACTAAACACACTGGGCCATAGTTTTGTTTGAACTTGAAATGTTATGTTATTCTTTTAAAATGTTAATGTTACTCTTTTAACTCAAAGTGGATATAGTTTGGGTGGTGGTGTTTAGGGGAAGGGGGAGATTTTCTTGTTTTATCTCATTTACTTTAGGTATGTGGATATTTTTTAGTTTTGTTTTTAATGTGGTCCTTGTTCACAGCCAAGGACGTTTTCAACCTCAAGCATCTACCTTATGGTATTCACTGGCTCTAGGAAAGTAGCTCATTTTAAATTTTGTAAATATAATAATTTGAGGGGTTTTGTCAGTTTGTTAGGACACAAGAGGCCACAGATACTGCTGTTGGTGATCCCATGTGACTGAGTAGAAATGCCCTATAGGGTTTCCTAGGCTGCGTCACCACATCGTTCTCCCATGGAGCCACTGAGTGGATTCGAACTGCCAGCAGGTGCCTAACTAATGTGTCACCAGGCCTCCTTTCCCATGTGCTGCATCTCACCAAATGTTGTGAGACTTTTTCGGAAGGTTGTGATGCCCTCCTCAGGAGATTACACACACAGTGTTGAAATTTCAGGAGGAACTTCTGGGTAAAGGTACCTAAAGATTTTTGGTGGACTTGCAAGCTTTAAGACAAGGAGGGAAGAACGAAACCATTATCTGTTCCCCCAAGAAAACTCATTTAGAACCTTCCCCAGATCAGCGAGTTTCAAACGGCTATTTAAAACTGGCTATTTAAAAACGCATAGCAGAAAAGAACAGTTTTGATAGAAAAGTGGATTGAAATAAGCAGTAAAACCTAAGTTCTTTATTCTGACAGCCTTCAACTGCCTACAGCACTAGACTGCTGTTACCCGTTTCCAGGGGTGACACCGCAGGAAGATTCAAGCTGAGCCCAACAGAAGGTGGGACCTGGGATCAGCTCCAGGTCTGTCTGGGGGAGCTGTGCCTGCCTGGCAGAGCAGGTTCAGGTGCATGCAATACAGGCTTTGTCCTCAGCACAGCCCATCAGGGGTCAAAGATGACTGTAAATTGAGGCTGGATCCCTGGGGCAAAGGAGGGAGCTGCTGTGGGCACGGCCCCTGTGACCTGCAGTGAGCTGTCTGCCGCTCCATTTTACAATTGAGGAAGCTGAGACTCTAAAGGTTAACCTGTCCTAGGCCACACAGACTGACCCTCTATTTCCCGAGTCAGAGGTTTTTGTTCCAGAGCAAAGATAACAGCTATACACACCCTGCTGGCATGTACCAGGGACCAGCACTTCGCCTGTACCCACACATTTAGACTCACAGCTGTCCTGGCAGGGACAGGTAGTGCCATTGTCATTTATCACCTGCTCCAAAGCTAGGTGCTACTCATCCAGCACAAAGGGCTTCCTCCTCTTCCTTATATGCTGGGCAGCCTGCCCTCCCACCTGCAAACAAGCTATGCGGATGTGACTGTCTTCAAAGGTTCCGCCTGCCTTTGGCTTGAAACACTGGAACTTGGAGAGACAAAGCACTAGAAGAAGAAAGCTTAGTAGTCCCTGAAGTCTTGACTAGAAGAGTCATTTGTGTGTGTGTGTGTGTGTGTGTGTGTGTGTGTGTGTGTGTGTGTGAACCTCCATGAAAACTCTGCCACCTTTGCTTAACTGCTTTCTTCTGCCGTTGCCTGTACATTGCCGAGAGGGATACTCATCAAAGTCTAAAGGCAAAGAAAGAAAAACCCTATTCAAAGACTCAATTTTAAAAACAAAGACTACAGGCACAGAGGATAGAAAGGGAAAGCCCCGTATACTCACATCTCCAGAGATAACCATTACTTTTTCACAATTTGAATTTTTATGATTGCAAAATTAATGTACAGTTAAAGAAACACCGAAGACCAAACAACTGCTTCCAAAGTGATTATATGCCAGTCAACCATCTGAGACCAAAAGGGCAACATTAACCCACAGACAAAGCACACACAGTAAGGGGGGATGGGCCAGGGAGGAGGGAGCAGAGCGCTGTCTTATTGTGGAGACTTCAAACAAAGCAAATGTCATAAAACAAGATGTATATCAGTTGTTAAAGAGAAAACGAACTGGCTCTCTAAATTTTCATCCAAACTACAATAAAAAAACATTTTTTTTTAAATGATCTATGATAGAATGAAAAATAGAAATGTATTCCTGAACAGTACAACATTCCTAACAGGTCCAGGAGGCTACAGCCTTCAATGCCTGGGTTGCATGGGTAACCAGTCCCTCTCACCAGTGACGTCTAGAGAATAAATAGATTGGGGAGGCTTGGCCTGTCATCCTCTTAAAGCACAAATGGGACCGTACCACTAACCATTATCTTAGCCCCTGCCTCCACCCTCCTGTCAACTCCCCACTGGCCTGCCTAATTGTTCTCAAATGGACCTGCCTAGGAGCCCTGGTGTGGTGCTGCAGGATGATGCACTGGACCACAAGGTCAGTTTGAGCTGCAAGGTCAGTAGTTCGAATCCACCAGCTGTTCCTCTGAAACCTTATACAGGCTCCCTATGAGTCCGAACTGACTCAACAGCACTTAACGACAGGAGTCCTGGTGTGATGCTGGAGTTTGGTAAGTACTAGACTCTAAGGTTGATGTGAACCGCAAGGTCAGAGGTTCCAACTCACCATTCGCTCCTCGGAAACCTTATACAGGGTTGGTATAAGTTGTAACTGACTCAACGGCACTTAACAACAACAGCAACAGTACCTTGGCAGAGATTTCCAGACCCACACTGAACCTGTGCCGTGTGTCCCACCCATCCACAGCATGATTCCCTCCTACCTGGCTTCCCCTGCTCTGCCTCTCAGCCACAGCACATACTGCCTTCAGCATCCGACATCATTTTCTTATGATGGTCCTTCTCACACTGGACCATAAACTCTCAAGGACAGTGTTTGCTTTGTTCACTGGTATATACTCATCACTCAGCGCATTGCTCATTAAATGTTTGAGTCAACTTGCGACTCGTTCACAAGCCCAACGGGTGACTCCTCAGCTGCTTTTGTGTGTCACTTAAGTGCTGGAAAGTTGAAAGTGTATCTAGACCCAGTCCCCTTCTTTACTGACAAAGACAGTGAAGCTCATGTGAGGGCTCTGGCCAAAGGAAAGGGTGTCTTCCACGGGGCATTGAGAGATGGAGGCTGTCACGCACAAGCCTGGGAATTTAGGGGGCCTCTTAACTGAGCTTCTTGTTATGTGCCGTGGAGTTGGTTCTGACTCACAGCGACCCTGGACAGCGTTTCTGAGGCTGTAAATCTTTACGGGAGCAGAAAGCCTCATCTTTCTCCCGCAGAACAGCTGGTAGTTTCACACTGCTAACCGTGAGATTAGCAGCTCGATTTATAACCACTATGCCATCAGAGCTCCTTTTACTGAGCTGCTTTTTGTTGTTGTTGTTGTTAAGTGCTGTCAAGTCGGTTCCGGCCCATAGCAACCCTGGACACGGTTTCTGAGGCTGTAAATCTTCACGGGAGCAGAAAGCCTTATCTTTCTCCCTCGGAGTGGCTGGTAGTTTCAAACTGCTGACCTTAAGGTTTGCAGCCCGATTTGTAACCACTACGCTACAGACACAGAAAAGGACTTCCCGGAAAGGTTAGGCTCCCCCATTCCACACTCACAGCACCCTGCACTGCAAAGTAATTCAGAATAAAGCAAATAGACATGACTCTGTTTTCTCTAGCAAGCATTAAACTTCAGGAGCTTGGGGCCCATGTCTGTTTAGCCCCTTTGTCTCCCCAGCACCTGGCACATAGTAGGTACTTTGAGGGATAGCTGACTTGCAGTCATATGCAGTGCCTCTCCTGACAGAGCACCAAACATTCAGATACTGATGTCAAATGGATGGTGCCACCCACTTGGGGAGACAGTGTCTTGGCATAGATATCCCTATTTTTTTGTGGGGACAGTGTGTAGTGATCTAGGAACTAGAGGAGAAACCTGGAACTATTCTAACTAAAACCCTTATATCAGAATTATCACCTATAACAAGAAGTCTGGTGGGGGGCCGGGGGAAGACCAGGGCTCCACCACCCTTCTCGCTTTAAGGTCACAAGATGGCGGCTTCTGCTCAAAGCATCACCTCCACATTCCAGGGAGGAATAAAGGGAAGCAGAAGGGCCAGTGGTATACTCTGCTTTGACTAGGAGACCTAGCTTTCCCACAACCTCCACCCAACAGACACAAAGCACACTGGGCAGAACTCCATTGCCTGGTCAAGGATGTCAGGGAGATGGGAATGGAAAGAAACAAGGGTGGAGGCAGTCTCTGAAAGCTGTAGAGTTAGCCAGTCAGTGCATCTGCCAAAACCATGTATATTATTTTTAGTGTAACAACTGTGTGGATTTTCTCATTATGAACATAATGAATATACACGGTCACTTTAGAAAATATTTTTGTTAACAACACTATGGTTGCTCTGTAATCAGCCTTTTCACTTGATACTGTGAAAAATCTTTCCAAATTATTAAACATTCTTTGCAGAAACACTTTTTATGACTGTATCAATTAACTAGGGAGATTTGTTTCTTCACTCCTTGGTGTTTGGCATTTCGATGTTTATCAGAGTAAATTAGGGGAAGCCAACACTAGTGACTCTCTTCACAACAAAATCTTTGGCCTAGAAGTTCCCCTCCTAGGAATTTTTCATCAGGGAATAATCTTGAATTTACACATCCTCTTGAGCTTTTGAGTCCACCAAGTTACTTTCCAGATGGATGGACTGTTCCTATGTAGCCTCAGATCCTGTACCTGCCAGGAATGTATTACTATTCAGGAATACATTTTAATTTTCATTGTGTCAGAAAGTTAGCCAATGGTCCAATCCACAACCCACCATGGGGATGGTGCAGAACTGGGAAACATTTAGTTCCTATGTGCATGGGGTCACCATGAGTCAGAACCAGGGTGGGTTCACCAGTAAGAATGGTATGCTTGAGCTTTCTTGCATTGAACAAGGTACTCATGGGTTTGTGTTTACTTCCTAATCTGGGGTAAGCGTTTTCCAGCAGAAACAAGTGCCCATTCCCACCAAAATTTTCGCCAACACTGAAACTAAACAAAACCATAGGTTGGGGGAATAGAAATTGTAGCCTAACCCAACCCCTCACTTCGCAGAGGAGGGATGAGGCTGTGCAGCATTGCTGGCCCTAGAGCCCCTTAGAACCGGAACCTCCCAAAGTCCAAGTGCAATAGTGTAAGGACAAGGATCCAGGAGAGTTCAGGGGGCCCTGGGAGGTAGGAGCTGGTGCCAGGGGTTCTCAAGGAGAGAGAAAGGCCAGGAGACCTTGGGGACAGAAGCCAAATAAGTCATGGGTATAGCCAGTCCTTGGCCTGGGAGTCAGTCACCTGGACAGACAGATTTGCTTCTGACTCAGTCCCGTATTGCTACTTGAAAGGTCTGTGATCCTAGGTTTTTCATTTCCTGGTCTCTGTGGTCAGCATCTTTATCTGTAAAACTAGGAAATGAGGCTCGGAGTGGGGTCCTCTTCCCAACCACTCATGCCTCAACAGGGTGGGACTCACTGCTACTTCTCCTGAGCCACAAGTATCAGCCGCCCTGAGACCAGGCAGGTTCTCCCTTGAGTCGATGATGTGGCAATGCTGTGGACTCCATCATCCTACCTGCCTCTGAGTTTCATGGCTGTGATGGACAGCTTCCGGTGCTCTGACTGCGTTGAATCCTAAGCTCTGCCCAACCCACTCAGTTGTTTTGCACACGCTGCTAGAAAGTGCCAGGGAGTTAACACCCGAACGGCTGTGTTCCACTAGTGACAGATGGGAGACAGAATTGCCCCAAATTTCACACAGCTCCTCAGAGGATCTCCAGCAGGATGGAACCCTAGTGCCCAAGTTGATGGTTCAGCTACTCTTGTTGACTTGTCCTCCTCCACTCCCGCCCACTCCAGGTTCCTGGGATCTCCTTCCAGATAAACGACTTGTCTCAAGATCTGCCTTTGAGGAAACCTAACCTAAAGAAAAGTGCTGCGTTTGTAGCCCAAGTCAGAGCCAGCGGCATAGGTGTACACACTACCCAGAGAGAACACATGTTTTAGGGACAATAAGCAGGCACCAGAGCTACAGAGCTCAAGTCTGTCACAAGGGTGATGACAGTTGAAGCAATGGCTGCGACCACAGGCCATCAAAGCAGGAGCATATGAGCCAGACAGATAGGAATTCAAATCCCAGCTCTACTAATCACCAAAAATGAAATTTTATGTCTTCAATAACTTGCTAGGTCTCCCCTTCATCAACTGTGGAAGCGATTCCTGAATTACAAATGGTTTGCACTAGACTACTAGCCTAAATCTGATCGCTATACTTTTTTGGAATCCTGGTATAGTGGTTCAAACCTAGGGAACCGCTCCTCAGAAACCTTATACAGGGTCACTGTGAGTTGGAACTAACTCGATATCACTTAACAACACTAACCTCAAGGTGGGTGGTTCTAATTCACCCAGTGGTACCCCAGAAGAAAGGTCTGGTGATCAGCTTCTGTAAAGACTGTAGCAGAGAAAACACTATGGCGTACTTCTACTTTGTAGCACACGGGATCACCATGAATCAATCCGCTTGTCAGCAATGGGTTTGAGTTTTTCATGGATTTTTTTGTTTTGTTTTTAGTTCTTACAGGACTGGTGAGAGCTGATACAGTGGGAAAAGCAGAAGACAATCCCCCCTTTATTTTGAGGCAGCGATGGAACAGTACTGCTCTGGTCTCCTTCAAGGAAGAGCTTGCTAATCAGTTGCAAGCGGTGCGGAGAGCTGACAGGCCTCCAGCTGCAGCAACTTCAAATCAGCCTCACTTTTGAGGCAAGGCCACGTTCTTTCCCAGGCAGCCCCTAGTAATGACTGAGCACAGTGGCCAATTCCATCCAATGCAGCAGAATCTTTGCTCAGGAACCCCCACTAGGTTGGCTGAGACTTCATCAGATCTGTACTGCAGATGGGGAGGTTCTCCTACCTGCTTCCTTCCCTTTTTGTCCTCACAAGCATTGCCCCACCCACTCCAACCTCTTTCACCCCTACCTCCCTCTTAGGTGGGTCCTCTGGAAAGACGATGCTAACACATCTTCTTCTTCTTCCCTTGTTTCTGAGCAAATCGACTGCATGGAATGTTCTATCTGTTGGCAGCAAAAGATACAGGTTTTCACAGGGCTTCATTTGAGCGTCTAGGATTTAACCCCAAATGGGATCTCTCCAAAGGAATCATGATCAGTCAGGATCCTACCATTGCAAGCAACAGAAGTAAACACTGCTTAATTCAATAAGATAATGAACAATATTTTATTGGAATGCTAAGGGATAGTATACTTAGAGACTTAAAGGAAAATTTAAAGAATCAAACTCAGAATTGTTGTTAGCTACCATCAAGTAGGTTCCAACCAGGACTGGATTACCAAAAAAAAAAAAAAAAGGTATGCACAGGTCTAATTGAGCATTCTTGCTAATCTGCAGTGCACAATTTCACCTGTGTCCCGTTAGACCCACATCAAATTGCTAACCTGAGATTGGAAGTAAATACAATTAAACCCAATACAAGGAACCATGCTTACTGACTCATAGTGAGCCCCTAGGCAATGGAACTGTATGCTTACCAGGCCTGCACCATCCCCATGATGGGTTGCAGATTGGACCATTAGCTGATTTTCTGAAGTCAACCACTAGGTCTTTTTTCCTAGTCCTGATTAGAAACTCAACTGAAACAGCATGGTGGCTGCCCATGAATTGGGAATCAAACCCAAGTCTCCCACATGGAAGACAAGAATTCTACCACTGAACCACCACTGCCTTCCTACAAAGGTAGGTTTGAACTGACAACCTTACAAAAGAATGTTCTTGTTAGTACGGTTGAGTTGGATCCAACTCATAGCAATCCTGTATAGGGTTTCCAAGGAGCAGCTGGTGGCTCTCAGTCCAGTGCTAATCCTATAGGGCCACCCCAAGATGATGTTGTTAAATGCCATTGAGTCGATTCTGACCCATAGCGACCCTGTGTAGGGTTTCCAAGGAGCAGCTGGTGAGCTTGAACTGCCGACCTTGCGGTCTGACTCATTAGGCCACAGAGCCACACCAGGACTCCTGTCTCCTTGAATTTGTGTACTCTTTCTTTTCAGAGCATCACTGTTGAGATCAAAATGCTCCAATGAGCTTTTAGTCCCTATATGTACCATTCAGAGTTCAAATTCCAGGTGGGTATCTAATTGGCCCAGGGGGTGGGGGGCACTTTGCAAAGCAACTTGTCTTCTACTCAGGGACAGATCCCATTTTTAATCAATTAAGCCTTCTTTCTAGAGAGTAGGAGTGTCCCTCCTCTGTGGAGCAGGAAGTCCTGGGGAGGAGGCACCAAGCAGAGGGCCCTGGTCAGCTGGGGAAACCTGAGGCAGGAGCCCCTCCCTTTGTACAGAGCAGCAAGTTCTGCCCTCCTGGCCTGGGAGCACCAGGAGGAAGCTTCTTGATACTGAAAGATGCAGATGTCATGCCTTTCTCTGCCTATAGGCTCATTTCACACTGACATGCTACCGGGGGTGTAGCACTATTTTTATTTAAAACACTGGTTGCCATAGTAACAGCCACATGACCCAATACTTATTCTAAGTCACACATAAAATACCCTTGGGAAGGGAGTGAGAAAAACCCCGTGAGAGTGCAGTTCTGGGAGTCAAACAGCCCCAGAAAGAGAGAAAGGGAAGGTTGCTCGCTTGCTCAAATTTCCCAGGGCTTTTACTTCGCCATTGATGAAATAAAAAGGATCAAAGGTGCATGGTAAGGTTGCGATCTGCGCAGGTAGCCTTGTGAGCTGCTGCTTCTATCAGACCAGACATTGACTTTGGAGTGACCTCAACCACAGGATGGTGTCACAGCAGGAGGACCTGCTCACAGCCCAGCTCTGCAGCGGGGAGTTGAGGAGACCTGACACCACCCATCTCCCCAGGACCCTCAGTGGAGGCACCTACACTCTGAGAAGGCCAGACAGGGATCAGTCACCTGGAGAAAAACAAACCTAAAAGAAGCACGCTTTCCAAGAGCTGAGAAAGCCTTCCCTGACCATGGGCTGTAGATTGGGTTTCAGCTCTCCTTTAGGTTCTTCATCTCCCCCATTAGCTCAAAGCCCAGGACTGGCGGTGTTAGCATCAGCACCCCCAGAGACTGTGAGGACTCCTGTGTACCCATAAGTGGACCTTCAGGGGTTTGGATAGTGGGCACGCAGCTATGTGGCTAAACAGGTTCAATGCAGCTTGGAGCTGAATCTGCCTGGCTCCCAGGGCAACTCTGCATGCTCCCAAGTCGTGATGGGCAGGAAGTAATGGGTTGCCACCCCAACTTACTTGTCCCTTGAAGGATGATTCTGATGTGTACTCCACATGTGTCAGAGGGTCCCATTGGGATGGAGTCACAGTTGCCCATAGTGCAACATGCTCACTAATACACCCTGTGTCAGCTATTTTCCCCTCCCTGCCTCACTTCCTCCTGCCATCACCATGCTTCCTGGGCTCACCTCCCTATAATCTACCTGAGTCTGTCTCAGGGTCTGCTCTTCAGAGACTGACACATACAGTTTGAAGAAGAATGAATGACGATGCATGTCAAGCTCTCAGCACAGCAAACACCTTAGTAATATCTAATATTGCTTGCTACAATGGAGTTCCGGTGTGTTGCTGTGGGATAAGCACTGGACTACTAACCACAAGGCCCATGGTTCAAGCCCACCAGTCATTCCTTGGAAACCCTATAAGGGGCACTCTGAGTCGGAGCCTACTCAATGACACTTAACAACAATGTATATACTAATACATACTTACAGATAGGTGAGAGTTAGCTTTGGATTTATTCTGCAGGTTTATGGGCCTATTAGGTATTCTACACTTCCTGAGCCTACCAGGCTTCTGGTCTGGATCAAATATGTCCGTGGATAATCTTCCACCAAATTCTTGATCCTCATATGGATTACTGAGAAAAATCCTACTTTCTAGATTTGTTTTTCCAATGAAGTTCCTCTCTAACCCAAAAATAAAAGTTGCATGAAGGAAGTAAGTCCTTAGGTAAGAAGAGGCAGCAGGTAGCCTCTCCCTACTTCAGGCTTACAGTGCCTTTCTGATGCCCCAAAAGACTATTCACCATGCTGGAGAGTCCCTATACTCTTGTCTAACTACCCTCAGCTACTATAAAGAAAACTATGCATATTATCTTGAACAAATTCATACTAAGGTGTGATTGATGGACAGTTTTCCATTACATATGAGACCTCTGTTTGAAGAGTGAGCATGTATGTACATTGGCTGTCTAGAGGATAACTGAAAAGAATGTCTTTCCTTCCCCTAGCATTTCTACCAGGCTTAAAATTTCCCTTCAATATTCTATTTTAGCTGAAACTTTCATATATCTTTTGAATTCTAGTCTGCAATGTATCCATAATTTAGACAAATAGAATGGGGACCACAACTTACAAACATGGGATATGAGTCAGATTCCCTGACCTCTAGCCTCTTGATTTTATTTTAAGCTGTTGAGTTTGGTTCTCTAATTCCACAGGGTAGCTTTGTATGTTTTCAGGGCAAAGAAGAAGAAGAAAAAATAATAAAGAAACAAAACCAGGGCACTTGTGACAGAATATTTGGATCAAAAAATTGAAGTGATGCTTACCTCCCCCATCCTTTTCTGTTAAAACAGAGATGCTCAAACATTAGTGTAGATGAAAATCATGGAGAAGCCAACAGACACGTGTATAAGAGAAACAATAAAAAATAAAGGAGGTGTGCACTCCTTAAGATAGTCAACCACTTGTGATCTAAAGGGCAGCACTTACCTAAGGACAAAGTTTAGAAGACAAATGTGTTAGGAAAGAAGGAGCAATGGAATGGGAAACACGGTAAAAGTAGGATGAGTGATGTTACATTACAGTCAGTGACATGAAATAAAAAGAATGTGAATTGCTGAATGGAGACCTGGTTAGCTCTCTAAACCTTTACTGAATTCACAGCAAAATAACAAATAAGTAACATGAAAGAACAGGACATTTTTTTAAAAAAAGAGGAGAAAGAAGGGGCTTTTAAAAATGAAGTTCCCACATTCTACTCTCCGATATTAATTTCAGTGGTTTGGGGTAAAATTTGAGATTCTTTATCAAACTAGGATGTTGGTCATTCCAACAAAGGTCATTTCTGGATTCTCACATTGTACCTAGAAATCAGTGTTTCAAAGAGAAGTGTCCCTAAAAACCCTTCAGCTTGCTTCTGCCCGGCTTCCACTAAGCCCCCAGACACCTTCAAGCAGATCAGAGACTGTACTTTCTTTCCCATCAAAGCCGAACAAACAGTTTGAAAATGTGATGCTTCACAAAGAAGCATGCACCTTTGTTATTAAAAATCCTCCAGTGAACCAGTCATTTCAGTGCATGAATATATATACATATTAATTCATGATTATTTATAGACATCCTAGAACTAGGAGCTAACTATAATGCATGCCTCCTCAAGAAAAGAAAAAAAAAAATGATTACATCAAATATTAACAAGAAACATAGCATGCTTCCCTTTGGAGGTGTTGAGTAGGGATAGGGCAGGTACATTTTGCCAACAGTCTTCCTTGAGAATGTCCTGACATCTGATCAGGAGCATCTTCACCTTCATGCAACATTCATGGTTAATTCTTCTCAAAACATATTCCATCTGCAGGCTCCCCAGGCATCTTGTTTAACACACAATCATCTCCATTTAGATCAAGATTCAGGCCAGAAAAAAATCAGCATCAAAATAATTAATTGATTAAATAAATGTTTCAAAAAGAGTCACTGGACAGGCAGACTCCCAGCACTGCCGTGACCTCCTTTCAGAATGACCAAGCCCAGTACCACCACCCAGAGAGGTTGCTCCATCAGCTCCTGATGGGTACAAGTAAACTCCTTCACAGCGGATGAATGGAGAGATTTTCAGGGACAGGAGACTTTTGTTCTAGACACGTGTTTTAGACCAGAATTTCACATTCAGCTAGTAGGAGAGGAAGGACTTGGTGTCAGGCAGCCCTGAATTTCCAGATACAGAGAGAGCTCTCCCCATCCTTACCGGAACTTCCTTTTGTTCAATTGATTCTGTTACAAAAAGTAGGGAGACACAAGACCCACACACAAGGTATAGACAAGAACCTCTCATTAAGTCCTAAAGAAGAGATCTCTTGGTCCTAAAGAAGAGGCAGGTCCAGCCATTTCAAGGAAGGGATCATGTCTGTATTTGAAATATTTGAGCAATCTCCATGAGTTGTCATTAGATGGGTGTCTAAAAGTCGCATATCACCACATTTCCTGCCGGATTCCTGCTTCCCTCCTTGATCTCAGATATTTCAACTTTTTTTCTCTTCCTGCCTCCTCAGTATCTTGCCTCTACCTGGAATGGAAGCATGACATTGATGGAGGAAGTTCTGATTCTCTGTATTTAAAAAAAAAAAAAAAATTCATCTTCTCTCAGAGCAGAGCTTGGACAAGTTACATCTTAATTTGGATTCTCTCAGAAGCAGGTTCTGAGATAGGGATTTTAGTGCAAGAAATGTTACTTGGAAAGCAACCCCAGAAAACATTGGTAGGAGAGTGGAAAAGTAGGACAGGGAAAATTTCTTATCAACTTGTTATCCCTAGTGGCTACTGAAGCTTAAAGCCACGATCATGATCCTTTGGGAGCTGCTTTAGAACGAACACTTCAGAGAGCTGCTCCCAGAGACTGTTAACTCCCTACAGACTCAGACCTGTCCATAGTTAGGAAAAGGATCTTCTGCTGTGAGAGTATACCCTCAGGTCACAAAATGCAGGTACAGGCAGCTGGAGATGGATGGCAGAGTGGTAAGGAAAGGGGATGTGGTAAGGGCACCAGCAGTGGCAGCTGCTAATTGTTGCTGTTGTTGTTAGCTGCCATCCAATTGGTTTCAATTCATAGTGACCCTATGTACAACAGAACAAAACATAGCCCACTCTTGCACAATCTTCACCGTTGCTGTTATATTTAAGCCCATTGTGTCAATCCATGTTGTTGGGGGTCTTCCTATTTTTTGTTGACCCTCCACTTTACCAGTCATGATGTCATGTTGTATCAAGTATTGATACAACATGACATGTATCATGATGTATCATGTTGTTATCATGTATTGGTACAGTTGTGAAGATTTTCATTTTCTTTACAATGAAGTACATTCATACTGAAAACTGTAGTCTTTGATCTTCGTCAGTATTTCAAGTCTTCTTCACTTCCAATAAGCAAGGTTTTGTCATCTGCATATCACAGGTTGCCAATAAGTCTTCCTCCAATTTTGATGCTATGTTCTTCTTCATATAATACAGATTCTCAGATCATCTGAGAATAATTGAATAAGTATCATGAAATGATACAACCCTGAAACATCTTTCCTGATTTTAAACCATTCAGTATCCCTTTGTTCTGTTCCAATGACTGCCTTAGTCCATATACAGGTTCCTCATGAGCACAATTAAGTGTTCTGGAGTTCCCATTTGTTGCAGTGTTATTCATAGTTTGTTATGATCCACATAGTCGACTGCCTTTGCATAGTCAATAAAGCACAAGTAAACATCTTTTGGGCAATCTCTGCGTTCAACCAACAAATTATTAAGCTAGTCAAATTCTCTATCTCTTTATTAACAAATTATTAAGCTATTAAAATTCTCTATCCTATCAAAGACCATTTCCTATGAGTAGTGATGTGACTAAGGAAAGAAAGTAAGGGCATGACAAGGAAAGAATAGTCTGTTTGATTGCCATATTTCACATTGAAGGAAGAGGTAACTCAGTATCCAAGGGAAGTAAAATGATATGGAAGCTTTGGAATGCAATTTTGCATGGGGCTGAAGTGTATTGTTGTTTTTAGATTACACATATACAAAGGGAAAAAAAAATCAAAGAAATCACTCTGTTTTCCATATGAAGAAAATAGAACAGTGATTCTCAAATTGATGTCTCAAGGAATAGATCCTGGAACCAGGTGGTAGATTCTGAGATGTTTTATGGTTATCAAGGGACAGCCCTGGTTTTAAAAGCTTGGGAGGCACTGTCAGGATGACCAAGACCAAGAGACTGAAATATTCCATGACCAGGAACTCTGTGAACTGAAGTAGAGTCACCTTGTGATCAAACAAGATAAGACATTAAAAAAATATACTCAGTGTGTTGGGCAACTCAGACTCCCTTAAGAAAATACTCAATCCAAGTTTCAGGAGGGAACCCCAACTCTGTACCCTGGCTTCTTTCACCACAGGTCCCCAGGGTGCTCAACTTTTCAGTTATGTTACTTTGAGTTCCTGTAATAGCAGACTCTGAGACAAGAACTTGTGTGAGGGCTGTTTATTTCTAGAGTAATTCCAGTAATTTCCAGTGAAAGTTGGAAAAGGAGGCAAGGACAAAAATGAGTACATTGTTGCTGTTGGCAACTATTGCTCAACCATGCTGGAGACCTTATGAGGACCTATTTTAAATTTACCTCAGAATTGAACTCATGAAAGATGGGAGGCTGCACACTTGTCCACAGACTGTCATCTCTCAGAGGCATAAACAGGCTTGTATCTTGTGAACTGAATATGCATACAAGACAAACAGGCTTCCTTAGCTTTGAAAAAAGCTCCAAAGCAGGAAACATAGAGACGCTGTAGCATCTGCTTCATGGCAACTGTGGGGTGCATTGCTCCAATCTCCTTTAACAGGACCTGCCATAGGAAGTCTCCAGCTGCCTCATTCTTATCAGCTGTAGAACTTCCCCCAGAGACTGCAGCCAGGGACAACACAACAGGCACAATGGAACTAGGCCATTCCTGCCCAGTGCCGGACTTCTCTAAAGAGCAAGGTGTTTTCAAGGACTTCTCATCAGCCTGGCCAAGACTGTCTCAGTTATGCCATGATCCAAGAATCTTCCCGCCCAATCCTTCCTTTATCCCTTAACAATTGTGGTGCAGAGAATTGCTTTTATATGGCCTTTCTAGTAATGGTCTTGTAATTTCCACAAAATGATTAGCTGGGACTATGCAAAGAAAGTGTGTAAAACCCTTGCAGGAATTGGTCAGTTTACTATGATCTTGACTTGCCAAAAGAATTGGTCTGTTTTGCCTTTCTGCTAGACTTAAAAGGGCTAATCCCACAGACTTTCAAAGGCACCTTATTACCATCAAGAAGAAGAGGAGTCCAGAGAAGAGTGCATCCTTTGAACGAAAGACCCAGGTCCTTGTGCTGGAAATCTCCTAGACACAGAAGGAAGAGTGAACGCTGAAGATAGTAGTGAGCCCATCCAGCCCATGTAGTGAGAGCTGAGTACCTTAGGGCAGGTGGCTTGCTGGCAGAGCTAAAAAGAGCGATAACACTTGCCCAGGCAAGACAGGAGTCAGTATGCTTCATGCAGGGGTTGCCTCTGAGGATCCCGTGTGGGGATCTTCCTACAGCACTGCAGAGTCAGGTGCCTTAGAGCAGGAAGCTTGCCAATGGAGTTCAATAGCGGTAACAAATAGCCTGAACAGAGCAAGAGAGACCTGAGTACGCCCCCATGCACAAATTGCACACCTCCCCATGCCCCAGACAGCAGGAATCCAGGTAGCATTGTGGCAAGGGAGCCCCAGAGGCCCAGGTAGCATGGCAGAAGCCAGCAGCCTCAGAGACTTAGAAGGGCCCAATGGCAGAGGCTCAGGAGATCCTTGCAGGGGTATTCCAGTGGCAGCTAGGCCCAGCATGGCCCCCAAGGCAGAACAGAAACCTCAGACAACATGGTGGTAGAGGTGAGGTGGACACAGAATCTGATATGAACCATGGCATGCCTGTTTAATGACATAAATGGGCATTTGTAATTTGGGGAAAGGTAGATGGTTCTCTCTGGAAATCTATTTAATACTGTTTAATGTTTGCTTTCTATAAATAATAATAATTGCTTAACGTTGTCAACACTGTGTAAGTGTCTTGTGTGCCCAGCTCAATTACAGATGAATGTAGCACTCATGGAATGGTTGATTCCATTGGGTGTATGTGTCTTATTCCTAGCAGTCTAATGGCTGCCTAGAAGTTTGTGCAATGCCAACATCTAAGGACATGTACATGTGTCAGACTTGCATTGGGGTCTGAAGCTTTCCCTGCCTAGTTCTGCTCCCTCTCCTTTCTTGTTCACAGGTGTTTCATCTAATAAACCTCTTGCTCACCTAATCCCATTTTATCCAGTCTTAACTTCCTTACAGAAGGATCCGCACTGATAAAAAGCTTTCAGGAAATCATAAGCTGGTTTGGAACTGTCCGCAGCCCTGGTGCTGAAATTAGAAATAGGATAAAGAGATGTGTTGCAGGCACAAAACAGTGCTGTGGTTTTCCTCCATGATTGGGCAGCTCACTTAATGGTGCAGTATAATCCTTTGGTTCCTAGCAGGATAAACAGCTATTACTTTCAAAGAACTTACTTAAACGCCAAGGAGGGAAAAAACATGAGAAAATAACCATAAGACCAGAAGGTTTACAAACAGAGGCTTCAAAAAACCTGAGAAAATAACCATAAGACCAGAAGGTGTACAAACAGAGGCTTCAAGGGGTGCTGTTCCATAAAACACATTTGCTACTAGAGTTTGAAAATTCACCCATGGTCATTCAAAGCTCCAGAAGCAGAAGCAGAGTGGCTTCTCCCTCTTCTGCTTTTCTAGTCTCTTACAAGTACCCCATATCAACAAAGTCTAATAAGAACTGTGAATCACAAGGTCTGAGGTTCAAATCCACCAGTCACTCCATGGGAGAAAGATGAAGCCTTCTGCTCTTACAAAGATTTACAGCCTCAGAAACTCTATACAGGGTCACTATGAATTGGAACCATCTTGACTGCACTAAACAACAACAATGAGAACTCAGTTGGCAAGAATAAGTGGAGAGATAGCCTCCACATTTCACAGTGGAGGGCACTGGAAGGTGGGGTTGAAGCTGAAATCTGACAGAACCTGGAACCTTGAAGAGCAGCTCATAAATTTTTATTATTTTTTGGTTATAGAAAAGTCAGTATGTCAATATGGGCCTAGGGCACCTTGTTACTGTTGAAAAGCAAGAATACTTTAAAAAATAAAAATCTATGCTAGCACTGAAAAGATAAAGAGGTTAGTTTAAAGGTCCCCCATTGGCCATGTTATGGGAATTTGAGAAATTAAAGGAGAATAATAGTAGACACTGTACTGCTAACCACAAGGTTGGCGGTTCAAAACCCCACCAGTCGCTCCTTGGAAACCCTATGCAGGATCACTATGAGTCGGAACCAACTGGACAGTACTTAGCAACAACAGTAATAAGAAAAAAAATTGTAACAACTTCAATCTGTTTTACCATGAATTCATAATGTTTTACCATGAATTCATTAATACATCATCAAAAAGTAAAAAGTTAATGTAAAATGTATAAAATGTAGCTTTATAAGGATGATCAGCGGTTCGAAACTACCAGCCGCTCCGCGGGAGAAAAATGAGGCTTTCTACTCCCGTAAAGATTTACACCCTCGGAAACCCTGTACAGGGTCGCTATGGGTCGGACCCGACTCGATGGCAATTAACAACAACAACAAACAAGGATGATGTGGTGGATAGACCAAACCAAACCAACTGCCATGAAGTCAGTTTCAACTTAGTAACAATAGTAAGAAAAAAACCCAGTATAGGGTTTCTGGGAGTCCTGGTGTGACGCTGTGGATTAATGTGCTGGAGTGCAAAGTCACTTTGAACCATAAGGTCAGCAGTTCAAGCTCACCAGCTGCTCCTCCAAAACCCTATATAGGGTGGCAATGGGTCAGAATCAACTCAACGTTACTTAACACCAACAACAAATACAGTTTTTGAGGCTGGAAACCTCTATGAGACCTGAAAGCCTCATCTTTCTACCAAAGAGTGGTTGGTGGATTTGAACTGCTGACCTTGCAGTTAGTCTTTATTATTGTTTGTTGTTAGATGCCATCAAGTCAGTTCTAACTCATAGTGACCCTGTATAGGGTTTCTGAGGAGTGACTGGTGGGTTTGAACCACCATCCTTGTGGTTAACAGTCTAGTGCTTATCCTATTTATCCTATTTAGTGTGTTCTGTAGGATAAGTTCTGGACTCCTAACCAAAATAACAGTGGCTCAGACCCACCAGCTGTTCCTCAGAATTTCTGAGACTGCAAATATTCATGACCTTGCGGTTAGCAGTCCATTGCATATCTTACAGTTCCACCAGGACTTCTAGTGTGAAATGTGTAAGTTCAAACAATATTTTATAGGCTATGATGCTATCAAAGTAATATCCAAAGTGGAAATTTGGCATCCCTTGTTCTCTCTGGTTTCTGCACCATTCTATTCAATGGATCAGCCTCTTCTATTTTCTCATAGTTTTTTATTTGGCTTTCACCCCTGACCTACCATGACCTATTTAAGCTTCAGTTCCCATTGCTATCTGTGTTATTTTTATCTGAGTGTCTTAACCCAGAGTTTCCTCACAAACCTAATTAGCCACACTAGTATTTACATAATAGGACGAGACTAGCTTATAGGTTGGCTGGTCCTGTCTACCTCTGATGCAATCATATTTGGCCCTGATGTCATGTGGCACAAAACATAGCCTCCTAGGCCGATCCTTGAGTAAATAAGATGAGCAATCAGGCATATGAGACCTGACCTGTCCATTGTACTCTGGGAGTATATTTTTGTTCATGTCATTTTCCAATTTTTTTTATAATGGCCATAAAATGAACAAGATTTTAAAAGACAATATAATGAGGAGGAACAGGAAATACAATCAACATTTAGACTCATCATTGAGATAGTTCATCCATGTTATTAATGTTGTTGTTAGATGCCACTGAGTTGCTTCCTACTCATAGCAACCCTATACACAACAGAATGAACACTGCCTCATTCTACTCCATCCTCATGATTGTTGCTTGTTATGTTTGAACTCATTGTTGCTGCCACTGTGTCAATCCATCTTGTTAGAGGTCTTTATCTTTTCATTGACTCTCCATTTTTCCAAGCATAA
Source organism: Chrysochloris asiatica (assembly GCF_000296735.1). Classification (NCBI taxonomy): domain Eukaryota; kingdom Metazoa; phylum Chordata; class Mammalia; order Afrosoricida; family Chrysochloridae; genus Chrysochloris; species Chrysochloris asiatica. The sequence goes on from NW_006408642.1 coordinate 5,211,742, forward strand.
TGCCCTTTTCCAAGCACTAGTCCCTCCTGATACTATGTCCAAGTATTGAAGATGAAGATTCGCTATCCTCACTTCAAAGGAGCATTCTAGATACACTTCTTCCAAGACAGATGTTTTATTCTTCTAATAATCTATGGTACATTCAACATTCTTTGACATACCCGTAATTCAAGTGTATCAGTTCTTTTACAATCTTCCTTATTCACTGTCCAACTTTCACATGCATATTGTTTTTGTTGTTGTTGTTAAATGCTATCGAGTTGGTTCCAACTTATAGCAATCCTGCATTGGGTTTCCAAAGAGCAGCTGGTGAACTTGAGCCGCCAACCTTGTGATTCAAACTGAGCTTGCAGTCCAGTGCATTAACCTGCAGCGCCACACCAGGACTCCACATGCATATTGCTGTTGTTGTTGTTAAGTGCTGTCTAGTCAGTTCCAACCTATAGCGATCCTGTACAGAGTTTCTGAGGAGCCGCTGGTGAGTTTGAACCACCAACCTTGTGGTTCAAACCAACTTTGCGGTCCAGCGCATTAACCCACAATGACATATTAGAAGACTGAAAATATCAGGTTCACATTAGTCCTCCAAACTGATTTCTTTGCTCTTGAACACTTTGAGGAGATCTTTTGCAATAGACTTAACTGCTGCTTCCATAAGCATTGATTATTGTTGGAAGTAAATTGAAGTCTTTGACAACATCAGTCTTTTTTCCATTTATCAAGATGTTCCTTATTGGTCCAGTTGTGAAGAATTTTGTTTTCTTCACATTGAGGTGCAATCAGTACTACAAGCTGTGGTCTTTTATATTCATCAGTAAGAATTTCAAGACCTCTTCACTTTCAGTAGCAAGGTTGTGTCATCTGTATATCTCAGGTTGTTAATGAGTATTCCTTGAATCCAGATGCCACATTCAACTTATAAAACTGTTTGCTCAGCATGCAGACTGAATTTGTTGTTGTTGTTAGGTGCCATCAAGTTGGTACCAACTCATAGCAACCCAATGCACAACAGAAAAAAACACTGACTGGTCCTGTGCCAACCTCACGTTGCCATGCTTGAGCCCACTGATGCTGCTACTTTGCCAATCCATCTCACTGGGGGCCTTCCTCTTTTTCTCTGACCCTCCACCTTACCAAACATGATATCCTTCTCCAGCGAATGGTCCCTCCTGACAATATATCCAAAGTATGAGAGACAAAGTTTGGCCATCCTGGCCTCCAAGTAACACTCTGGCTGCACTTCCTCCAAC
>NW_006408642.1:5213896-5216893 GCF_000296735.1 Chrysochloris asiatica
ATGGGAACACTGAATGGTTTAAAATTAAGAAAGGTGTGTGCCAGGGTTGTATTCTTTCACCATACTTATTCAACCTGTATGCTGAATAAATAATCCAAGAAGCGGAGTTATATGAAGAAAAATATGGCATCAGGATTGGAGGAAGACTTATTAACAACCTGTGATATGCAGATGATACAACCTTGCTTGCTGAAAGTGAAGAGGACTTAAAATATTTATTGACGTAGATCAAAGACTGTGTCTTTGCAGTCTTCGTTATGGATTGCATCTCATTGTAAAGAAAACAAAAATCCTCACCACTGGACCAATAAACAACAGACTGAATATACATGGTGAAGGGATGCAACCCTGGCACACACCTTTCCTGATTTTAAACTATTCAGTATCCCCTTTTTCTGTTTTAATGACCATCTTTTGGTCTCTATACAGGTTCCTCATGAGCACAGTTAAGTGTTCTGGAATATCCATTCTTCGCAATGTTATCCATAGTTTGTTATGATCCACGGTTGAAAGCCTTTGCATAGTCAATAAAGCACAAGTAAACATCGTGGTGTGGCATCGTGGGTTAATGCACGGGACTGCAAGTTAGTTTGAACTGCAAGGTTGGCAGTTTAAGCTCACCAGCCACTCCTTGGAAACTTTGTACAGAGTTACTATGGGTTGGAACCAACTCAAAGGCACTTAACAACAACAACAAACATATTTCTGGTATTCTCTGCTTTCAACCAAGATCCACATGATGTCAACAATGATATCCCTTGTTCCACATCCTCTTCTTAATCCAGCTTGAATTTCTGGCAGCTCCCTGTCAATGTACTGGGGCAATCGTTTTTGAATTATCTTCAGTGAAATTTTACTTACATGTGATATTAGTGACATTGATCTGTGATTTCTGTATTCTGTTCAGTCACCTTTCTTTGGAATGTACACAAATATGGATATCTTCTCATCAGTTGTCTGGTAGCTGTCTTCCAAATTTCTTTACACAGATGAGTTGAGTACCTCCAGTGCTTCATCAGCTTGTTTAAACATTTTGATTTGTATTCCATCAATTCCTGAAGCCTTAATTTTTGCCAATAACTTCAGTGCAGCTTGGACTATTTCCTTCAGTACCATCAGTTCTTGATTTCAATTTTCATTCTGTCAATTTCTAGAGAATTGACATCAATGCCTTCAGTGCTGCTTAGACTTCGTCCTTCAGTACCATTGTTTCTTGATCTTGTGGTACTTCTTGAAATGACTGAACATTGACCAATTCTTTTTAGTACAGAGACTATGTGTATTCCTTCCATCTTCTTTTGATGATTCCAGTGTCTTTCAGTATTTTGCTCTACGTGCTGTAGAGTCGGTTCCAACTCATAACAACCCTATGCACAACAGGAAACAGTCCTGCCTATATACACAATTGTTACACTTGAGTCTGTTGCTGCCACCACTGTCTATGTACTGCTGCAACCATTTTTAATTATCTTCAGTTAAATTTTACTTGCATGTGATGTTAACGATATTGTTTGATGATTTCCACATTCTGTTGGGACATCTGTCTTTAGAATGGGCACAAATATGGATATTTTCCAGTAGTTTCTCAAGGTAGCTGTCTTCCAAATTTCTTAGCATAGATTAGTAACTGCCTCCAATGCTGTATCAGTTTGTTGAACAATTTCAATTTGTATTCCACCAAATCCTGAAGCCTGTTTTTTGCCAATACCTTCACTACAGTTTGGATTTCTTCTTTTAATACCATTGGTTCTTGATCATATGCTACTTCTTGAAATGGTTGCCCATTGTTGTTGTTTAGTGCCATCGAGTCGGTTATGATTCATAGCAACCCTGTATAGGGTTTCTGAGGAGCAGCTGATGGGTTTGAACTGCCAACCTTGTACAAGGCTCACAATCCAGTGCTGATTCTACAGAGCCACACCAGAAGTTGCCCATGTTGTTGTTGTTGTTATGTGCCATGGAATCAGTTCCAATTTATAGTGACCCTGTATAGGGTTTCCAAGGAGCAACTAGTGAGTTTGAACCACCAACCTTGCAGTTCAAACTGACTCTGTGCTGTGGTCCAGTGCATTATCCCACAGTGCCACACCAGGACTCCCCCAGAGAATCCTTCAGTATTGTAACCCGAAGCTTGAATTTTTTTCCTTCTTCACTTCTTTCAGCTTGAGAACCGCTGAGCATGTTCTTCCCTTTTGATTTTCTAACTCCTGGTCTTTGTATATTTCATTATAATATTTGATTTTGTCTTCTTGAGCTGCCCTTTGAAATTTTTTGTAAAGTTCTTTTACTTCCTCATTTCTTCCATTCTCTTTAGCTTCTCTACTCTTTAGAGCAAGTTTCAGAGTCTCTTCTGATATCCATTTTGGTCTTTTATCCTTTCCTGTCTTTTTAATGACCATTTGTTTTCTTCCTGTGTTCTTGATGTCATCCCACAGCTCTTCTAGTCTTTGGTCACTAGTGTCTAATGTAGCAAATATATTCTTAAGATGGTCTCTAAATTCAGGTGGAATATACTCACAGTCATATTTTGACACTCGTGGAATTGTTTTAATTTTCTTCAGTTTCTGCCTGAACTTGCAATTGTTCTATCCACAATCTGCCCCTGTCCTTATGTTGACTGATGACATTGAATGACTCCATTTGATTCCATCTGCTGAGGTCCACCTAGATGGTCACCTTTTATTTTTGTTGAAAAAGGTATTTGCAATGAATAAATCATAGGTCTTGCAAAATTCTAGCATACTATTCCCAGCATAGTTTCACCAAAGCCATTTTCCAACAACGGATACTTCCTTTTTGTGTCCAACATTTGCATTCCAATCATGAGTAATGACCAATACATCTTGATTGTATGTTTGATCGATTCCAGACTGAAGAAATTGGTAGAATTTTTCAATTTCATCATCTCCGGTTTTAGTGGTTGGTGCGTAAGTTTAAATAATAGTCATATTATTAGTATTTCTTTGTAGGAGCATGGATATTATTCTATCACAGACA
>NW_006408642.1:5216993-5217490 GCF_000296735.1 Chrysochloris asiatica
TGAGTGTTGATAGTTGATCCAAGAAGAATGTAGTCCTTGACAACTTCAATCTTTTCTCCATTAATAAGAATGTTGTTTATTGGTCCAGTGGTGTTTTTTGTTTTCTTTACATTGAGATGAAATACATACTGAAGGCTGGGTTGAAGGAATTGGCAAAGAAATAGGCTCCAGGAATTGATGGAATCAAAATGGAAATCTTTCAAGAAAGTGAGGTGACACTGGAGGCACTCGCTCATCTATGCCAAGATATTTGGAAGACAACTTTCTGGCCAACTGATTGGAAGAGATCTGTATTTGTGTCCAGTCCAAAGAGAAGTGACCCAACAGAATGCAGAAATCGTCAGACAATATCTTTGATTTCCCATGCAAGTAAAGTTTTACTAAAAGTAATACAGAAGCGGCTGCAACCATTCATTGAAAGAGAACTTCCAGAGGTTCAAGCCAGATTCAGAAGAGGCCGTGGAACTAGTGATATCATTGCTGATGTCTGATGGATC
>NW_006408642.1:5218014-5231995 GCF_000296735.1 Chrysochloris asiatica
CTTCTCATTTTGAGTTGTACTCCATCAGCAAATGAAGGTCACAAAGGCTCTGCTCTATTCATGGTCAACTGTACTTTGAGGAGGCAACTTTTCCCCAGCCATATTTTGAGTGTCTTCCAACCTGAGGGGCTCATGTTTCCTGCACTTACCTAACAATGTTCCACTGCCATTCCTATTCTAACCATTCAGAAGTAGTAGTCAGCCTTTCCATCTTCCTAGTCTGTCTTAGTCTGGAAGCTTCACTAAAACCTGTCCACCACGGATGACCCTGCTGGGATTTAAAATATTGGTGGCATAGCTTCCAGCATCCCATAACATATAAGCCACCACAGTAGGACAAACTGATCCATGGTTTAATAAATATTCAGCAATATAATATTAGTTCATTTAGGTATATTACCCCCAAAACAGATCCCTTCCTCCTTTTCATAAGAAGTACGACATAACTTTCTGGTGTCACAGAATGCAAGTGTCACATAGTGATTAAGTATATGTATGACTCTGGAACTAAATGATCTGGATTTGAACCCAATTCTCCACTTGCCAGCTTTATGGCCTAGAGAAAGTTACTTATCTTCTTTGCCTCAGTTTACTCATCTGTAAAATGGGATAATAGTGGTTCTTATTTCATAGTGGTGCTGTGAAGATTAAATGAGGTAAGGCAGGTGTACCATCCCTTGTCTACATTTCCAAAATTCCAAATACTCTGAAAACTGGAAGTTTTCTCATGAATCATTTTAGTGGCAGAATTTGCATGAGGATGTTTATCTGTCTCAATCCCAGTTAGTGGGCTTTTTATATGTTTTCATGTAGCAATAATATTGTGTGTTTGACTTTAGGAATGGTGACTCAAACCCCATTGGGAGTATAATGGTACAACCACTGTCTGTCAAGCCTTTCTAAAGCCAAAAACTGTATCTAGTCCCAACGGATCGGGATAAGGAATTTGTGGTCCTGTGAGTATAGATGCTATTAACAATCCCTAGCACAGTCAATAAATGCAAATTATTATTATTTTTATTTTCTTCTATGGTAAATACAAATGTAGTGGAAAGAAACACACACACACATAAAAGTTATCAAAGGTATTGATTTAACATCCCTTTGACAAAAGTGTACCATCATTTTAATTTTTACAGGGGAATTTAGGGTACAAATGCAAATTGATAAATCTTTTAGAGTATTTCTCTTATTAAGTTTATTTCTACAAACATTTATATTATATATTTTTATATATGAGAGGGCTTCAAAAAGTTTGTGGAAGAAGTTCCATTATCTTTTAATTTCATTTTCCCATGAACATTTTGAACCCCATTTATTATATAAGTAAAAATTAAACACTTCCTAGACTGAAGGACAGCTAAGCAGGGATTGCTAAGGATGTGGGAGCAGAGATGGTACCAGGTCCTGGGGTTTTGCTGCAGGCTTCCAGCCCTTTGTGTATATGTTGTGTTTTTAGTTGCCACTAAAATTTTTTGATCGTCTTACTAATTTTTAGATAATTCAATTGATGACTTAATGAGCTCATCAACTAAGTGTTAACATTCTTCTTTTTTCCCTTTTGAGACAGTCTTTTGTTGTTCTGCTATTCACATCAAAAGAATAATTATGCCTGAAGTTCGAATCTTTGGAGAAGCAAACTGGGATTAAAAATGTCAAAGAACACAGAAAAATTCACAGGAGCCCACCCACCTCACAAGCAGAGAGGAAAACAGAACCTTTCAGGGCCTGCCTTTCCACTGTATCATGGCACCCCTTAAGCCCTTTCTGGAACCAGTTGAGAAATGGATGGATGTGTGGACACAGAGATGGTCTCATCACAGGACCACAGCCTCTGATTCCCCATCCCCAAATCTAAAAAGCTCTGAAATGGAAAGATTCATTTGTAACTCAGTTACAAACCTTGCCCTGGACCAAAGAGAAGCTATTTTTAGTCTTTCTGCCACCACATGTGAATATTCATAAGTTTGGCTGCAGAAATACTAATGTGTTTGATTACAGGGCGCTTCCCCAGACACCACTGTTGGTGTTAAATATATATGATAGAAGTACTGAATTACTTTCCCAAAATCCAAAAAATTCTGAATGTTGCAATACATTAAGGCTTTTAGATAAGGGATCATAGACTTGTATTAAGTGAAATCTCAAGGGATAGATACAATCTTCATTGTTTGCATAATAAAACAGATTGAAACTAATCTTTTGTTAAGAGTGAGGGAGGCATTTAGAAACAAATGATGGTGATGGTTGCACAACAGGATGAACACAGTTAGTGTCACTGAATTGTCCATGTATATAATATTGAAAAGGCAAAGTGTGGATTACATATACATATTTGCTGCTGTTGATTTGATTCCAATATATGGTGATTTGATGTATTTCAGAGTAGAACTGTTTCATAGGGTTTTCAAGACTGCGATCATCTGAAGCAGATTGCCAGGACTGTCTTCTGGGGTGTTTTTAGATGAGTTCAAACTGTCAGCCTTTCAGCTAATAGTTGAGAGCTTCCCCATTTGTGCCACCCAGGAACTCCCTACATATATATTGACCACAATGAAAACAACAACAAAAAGATTTGGAGATGTTAAGTAATAACTTGAGGTTATACAACATACAGCAAGATAAGTATACATTGGACAGGACAAGTATGTAGATGGCGAATTCCAGTGGACAAGTCTTTGCAAGGTACAGTCAGAAAGCAGAGGAAACCTGACGGCAGTGCTGGTACTTTTTAATAGACTGAAGATTATGAATAGAGGTTTTGCTGCTGGGAAACATATGCTGTTAAAGTTTCAGACCAACTCCCAGAGAGGCTTTCCCACCTCCAGTTTCATGAACCCTCTGACTTTAAGGAGATGCATTTCTCCTCATCCCTTAAAAGCAGAAGAATTTGATAAAGAACTTGCCTGGCAAAGAAGAAGCGGGGTTGGGGGGGAGGTGGGAAAAAGACTACTAGACCAAAATCAAAACAAATCATTTTTTGCATATTAATCAGGCTCCTGATTGAAACTGTGCTAGCTGCTTAGAGAGAGGAATATTAAAAGTAAAGCACTGCTAATTTAAGCACGACTAATTTTAAAAGCTGTACCTAGAAACAGCCACATGGGAGAATCACTTCAGCTGCATCAACCACCCAACTCGCCTGCTGGAATGTGCCTGGGTTGGGAGCTCTAATGTCATGACTATGGCTTTATTCCTGTGGACCAAGAATGAAGTTAGCCGTTCTCTGTAATCTGCAGGGCTTTAGGTTTTCATGGATACATCCTGATTTGTACCTACCTCCCAAAGAGTCATCACCTGTCTGTCAGTCTGTCATACTGTGGTGTGATGTCACCAGCATTTCAATTACCAGCAAGTGAACAGGTTTCAGCAGAGTTGCCAGACTAGGCAAAGATCTAGCTAGCTACTTCCAAAAACTAGACAATGAAAACCCTGTGGATCACAAGAGAATACGTTCAAATAGTGGTAGAAGATGAACCCCTAGGTTGGAAGTTACAACAAAAGAGCTAAAACAGTGGACTCAAGCATCATCAAGATGTCACAGGACCAGACAATATTTGAAGAAAAATTTTGTTATCTTTTTATTTTTCCACCAACTTTTTGAAGCCCCCTCATACATAAGGTCACTATGAGTCAGAACTGATTTGATGGCAGCTTACAACAAATAACATCCCGAATGGGCAAGAAGAGACACCAAGAGAGGAGATCCTGATTGATCATGACTGTCTGAGGAAGTGCCATAAAGCTTAAACCCCACCTTCACAGGAAAGTCACCCCTTGTAAAGAAGCAGTCTTATAAAAGCAGATGCTGGGCCCCTTTGATAAACCTCACCCATAACATACGGTAGGAGTCCTGGTGTGGCGCTGTGGGTTAATGCTCCAGACTGCAAAGCCGTTTGAACTACAGGGTTGGCAGTTCAAGCTCACCAGTCGCTCCTAGGAAACCCTATGCAGGATCGCTATGAGTCAGAATCGACTTGATGGCACTTAACAACAACAATAGTATACACTGGGGCTCTCCTCAGATCCTCTCAGATCTCCGCCCTTTTCTGTGTGGTATGAATGTATGATTCAATTAAGGGAAGGATTGTTGAAAACTGAGAGACAACATTGCAATCTCTCACAATCTTCCTTTCATATTCAGTTAACTCACTTCTTCCTTACTCCACAATATACTCATACCCAGTATTTCATAACCTACAATACATCCAGAAGTAGATTCCCATGATTTAGAGTCCTATGAATTAAAAAGATAGACGATCTGCCCTTCATACATCTAACAGAATAATCACATTAAATGCTTCTGTTTAGAAAGAGAGAAATTGGAGGCACATAGAAATCCCTAGCCAAATGTGATTTCCAAAATCCAACGGGGCAAATGGATTAGATCTCAATTTTAGCGGTCACTGGGTACTACCACCCAAGTTCATGTTTTCCATGGCTACATTCTCATGGTGTGGCGCTGGTCAGCTAAGCACAAACCCTTATGGTTCCAACTGACCTTGCAGTCCGGCGTATTATCCTGCAACACCACAGCAGGACTTCCCTATGGCCCAAACCCCTGGAAATTACTGATTTATTCTCTAACCCCTACAGTTTTGTCTTTTCAGAAAAAAAAAAAAAAAAGATCATTACCATATGAAAGAAAATAGAATGTAACCTTTTGAGAATGACTTCTTTTTTCATTCAGCACAATGTGTTTGACATTCATCCAAATCGTTGTATTTATCAGAAGTTTATTCCTTTTTAACTGCTGAGTAGTATTCCACTAGCCTAGTGTGGTGCTGCAGGCTAATGCACTGGACTGCAAGGGTGGTTTGAACTACAAGGTGGGTAGTTGAAGCTCTCCTGCTGCTTCTTGAAAATCTTATACAGGGTTGCTGTGAGTCAGAACCGACTCAACAGCACTTAACAACAATAACAAAGTATTCCACAGAATAGATGTATCACAGTGTATCTATTCATAAATCAAATGACATTTGGTTACTTACAGTTTGAAACAATTATGAATAGAACTGCTATAAAAATACATGTATAGATTTTTGTAAGAACATAGGTTTTCATTTCCCTAGAGTAGATATTTAGGAGGTGGATTACTGGCTCATTTAATAAACCTACATTTGACTTTCTCTGATATTCATAAGGTTTTCAGTGACTAAAGATTCAGAAGTAGTTCGTCACTCTTTCTTCCTGGTCTTAAATAACCACGGGTGAACCTGCTGGTTATTTAAAATACCGGTGGCATAGCTTTCAGAATCATAGCAACTCACAAGCCACCACAGTAAGACAAACTGACAGACGAGTGGTGGCCGTTTGGTTTTAAGTGGGAACTGTCACTTTAAATTTCGAAGAGCTCTGTGTGCATGCGTAGTAGATCCCTCCAGGGTTGGGGGTGTGGTGTCCGTATGCTCAGGCATGTCCTCTAGTCACCAGAATGGAGGTGCACAGACAGCGAGAGACCACTGAACAGATACCAAAAAACGAATGTCCACACAGATACCAAAAAATGAACGTCCACACCTGTATCTCCGTGGTTCTGTCAGGCATTCATGGCTGTTCTGATCCTTCCCCCACTTCGTCTCTCCCAAGATGGTGGCTCCGGAAATAGCTGAGCGTCTTGAATTAGAAAGCAATGGATTTCTTGATTCTGCTACAAATTCCATTGGATGTAAGCCTTCCAATCGTCTAAATATTCCTTTATATGTGGTTCAGAGTTCTAGCACCCTGAGCCTGCTTGGCCTGGTATTCTGTGTTGTTGCTGACTGAGCTCCTCACCGCATGTCTACCCGATCCGCCACATTGTTAACTTCATCTCTCATACTTCGGGCATATTGTCAGGAGAGACTAGTCGCTGGAGAAGGACAATATGTTTGATAATGTGGAGGGTCAGAGAAAGAGAGGAAGACCCCAACGAGATGGACTGGCCAAATGGCATTATCGATAGACTCAAGCGTGGCAACAGTTGTGAGGTTGGCCCAGGATCGGGCAGTGTTTCATTCTGCTGTGCATAAGGTAGCTATGGGTCAGTACTGACTCGATGGCACCTAACAACAACATTTGACTTTATAAGAAACAGATGAATTATTTTCCAGCTTTGCATTCCCATCAACAAAGTAAAGGAGTTCCACATTCTCATCAACATTCAGTATTGTAAGTATTGTTTTTTGTTACCAATCTAGTAGGTATACAGTGATAGCATCATGGTTTTAACTTGCATTTCCTTAATGCCTAATATTGTTGAATATCTTTTCATGTTCTTATTTGTTGTATGTCTTCTTTATGACATGTCTATGCCTTTGGGCCATTTTTAATCTGATTCTTAGTTTTCCTAATGTTGAGTTTTGAGAGTTGTTTAACTCTGAATACAAATCCTTCATTTGATATATTTGAAAATATTTTTTTCCAGTCTCTAGTGTGTCTTTTCCTTAACAGTGGTTTTGCAGACAAAAGGTTTCCATTTTAATGACATGTCATCTATCCATCTTCTTTTTCTTATGAATCATGTTTTATTGTCATGTCTAAGAACTCATGTCTTAAAATGTATCTGAATTACTGAACTGATCTACACAGAGTGGTTTGTAGTAGTTTCTTATTCTCCTTTAAATGTTAGTGGAGACTACAGTAATGATGTCCTCTCTTTATTCCTAACATTGTGTCTTCTTTATTTTGCTTTGTCCCATTTTCTATAGGTTTATTAATTTTATTCATCTTTTCAAAATGTAGGTTTTTTGGTTTCATTGATTCTCTCTATGGTTTTTCTGTTCCCATTTCATTTCTTCCTGCTTTTTCTAGTACACCTTTTGTTATGTTCCTAAAACTCTGCCCAATTTTGTTTTTGGTTTTTTTGGGGGGTGTTTTTTTGTTTTGTTTTTTCTTTTGTTTTTTTTTTCCTCTGTGTTTTTCAGATTGAATGAATTCTATTGCTCACTAAAGATTTCCTCTAGGGTTGGGGGTGTCTATTCTGCCAGTCAGTCAATTTTGTGAGTTTGTTGATTTTGTTGTTGTTTAATTTTGGTTGTTGTATTTTTAAGTTCTAAACTATTCACTTAATTTTTTATGTTTTCTATCTCTATTGAGATTTCTAGTTTTAGTATTTGTTTCAAGAGTGTTGATAATTGCTTATTTAGACATATTTTTATAATGACTGCTTTAAAGTCTTTGTCAGATAATTCCATCATCTACATTACCTCTGTATTGGTATCTGTTGATTGTCACAAGTTGAAGTTTTCATGGCTCTTCAGATGTCAAACAATTTTGAATTCTACCTTGGACAATTTAAATTTTGTGTTGTAAGACTCTGGGTCTAATTTAAGTCCTTGGGAGAATGCTGATATTTTTGTTTTAGCAGACAGTGACCCTGGTTAGATTAAGGTTGCAAGTTTCAACCTGGGAGCTATTTTTTCAATGAAGTTTAATTGTTAAAACCTTTGCAATACTCTTTGGATCTGTCCTGAAGGTGTATCACCTAGCCTGGAAGTTCTCAGTTCTCAAAATCATTAGTATGCCAATTACAGTCAGACAAAAAACATGCGTGGTTCAGGAGTAAGCCCTAGAGTTTACAAATAACTGTTCATAACAGCTTTGTTCATAAACTTTCCTGAGACACTCCTTCTCCACAACCTCCATAATATTTCCTGGATTATTGAGGTGCTCTTTTTGGTCTTCTAAGGAGCTCTGGTAGCGTAGTGGTTACGAATTGGGCTGCGAACCTTAAGGTCAGCAGTTTGAAACTACCAGCCGCTCTGCGGGAGAAAGATGAGGCTTTTTACTCCCGTAAAGATTTACACCCTCAGAAACCCTGTACAGGGTTGCTATGGGTCGGAACCAACTCGACGGCACTTAACAACAACAACAACAAACAGAAACCTGGAGGATTATTTATTCCACTCTGTCATGCATTTCCATGATTGGGCCTGGATTTGGGTCCAGTGATGCAACAAGAGTGACAAAAAAATAAAGCAGTTTGTCCTAGCCACCTGTAGTAACCAATCCATGATTGCACCGTGTCATAGGATTAGCTGGAATGTGAAAGGACAATGAAAAGGGAAGAATAAATCTGAGATAATTGCCATGCTGGCACTGTGTGTTAGGACTTCCCTTTCCAACTCTTCAAGCCAGAACTAGAGAGATTCTCCCAGAGCTCTTCAGTGCCCGTGTGTTCACTTCTAAGTGTCTGGGTGCACCAAGTTCAGGTTGGGAAATATTGGAGGAAAAATGGTAAACTTTCTTTCAGGTTGGTGATGCTTTGATTTCTGGTGTTCTTCTACCATCTGCCTGCTGCTCTTTATTTTTAAAAGTTCCCATATAGCTACCCCAAGCATTCTGTCTAGATTTTCTAGTCATATTTAGCGATAGTGATGGATGCTGTGTGTTTACTCTATTTTGCTCAGGATCTGAAACTCAGATTTTAAAAAAATATCATAGAAAAATAATCAAACATGTGCAGAGAATGTGTACTCAAGATTTTCATCACAGCATTGGTTAGCTATAGATTCTGTTGTTCTTTGTAAGCAACAAAGTATGGTAGTTTTAAATTCAGCCGGAATGATTTAAACATTAAATACATTTTTAAAAGGATATTTATGCGAATAAATCAAAAAGTTTTGCTATGAGTGTTTCAGTTCATAGATGCCTAAACAAAACATGTTTAAACATGTCTCTGCAATCTGTGGATGACTGCAGACCAGTTCACTCACCAACAAGTCTTAATCTTATTAGGGCACCTTCCAAAAAATGTCCAATTCAAACATTAGCATCCAAGTGATCTTCTGGGCCAGTTCAATTCAAGGAAGTAAAGTCAGCTCAGAATGTTATGGAGTCTATTTTGGGAGCTTCCAAAGGGATAATCTTGATAGATTTTTCTCTAAGGACACAGGGAAATCATGAGGGCTCATTAAGAAGAAGTTTTAAGCAAACAGAAAACTGTGATTGACTTCTGGGTCAACATGGTAGAGTGGGCAGATGCACTAAGAAGACCCTGTGCAACAAAGACATGGGAGACCAAAGGAAACATAATAGGTGGTGATCCTGAAACCCTGAGTTTCAGAGGATAGGACAGAGAAGTGGATTGATGCCAATTGAAATAGGAAGCTAAACAGGGGCAGTGAGACAGAAGAAACATGGTCAGGTGGTCAGCTAGTGTAGAGCAGTGTGACCATCTTGAGCTTTTGCCAAGCAGCTGGTGATGCAGGACAAGGTTGGAGGTTGGTGGAAAGATGGATGCTATTTTCCTTCGTTCCATAACCTCCTGGTAGATGGAATGTGTTCAGTCCCTGCACTCACCAACCCACAGCACAGCTTCTGCTCTGGAGGCACATGAACCTACCCTGACCTATGCTACATGAACTGAGAACTGTGTTCATGCTTCTAGTCTCTGTCACATACCACCAGGAGACAGGAGGTGGGTGCCTTAGAACACACCACTATAAAATCATCAATTAAATATAATTCAACACCACAATGTCTCAGAGAAAACAGACAATTTCAACTTACACGAAGAAGCAAGACAAAGTACCTCAATTAAGTGACCAAAATAAGGAGTCAGAAAAATAATAATAACATCAGAAATAGTATCAAAACTACCTGATAACAAATTTAAAAGAATGCTATTTCAGGAACTTCAGTGGATTAAGAGAAGAATCAAGAAAACTGCCGGTGAAATCAAGGAAAACATGAACAAAACTAAAGAAGAACTCAGGAAACAAATTGACAAAATCAGTGAAAAAAATGGAAGCCACACAACAACAGCAATCAGAAAGCCAGAAGATTAACACTCAGATTCAGAAACAGCTAATACACTGTAAGATCAGAGTGTCAGAACTGAATCATTGGAAGGCCAAATAACTGGGCTTGAAGAAAAATTTCTCAATATTCATCTGCTAGAGGAACAATTAGAAAAGAACAAAAAAATATGAATAGAAATCCAAGATGGCGGCCAGCAGGAGGCTGATGAAGGAGCTTGAAGAAATCCGCAAATGTGATATGAAAAACTTCCTTAACATCCAGGTTGATGAAGCTAATTTATTAACTTGGTAAGGGCTTACTGTTCCTGACAACCCTCCATATGATAAGGGGGCCTTCAGAATCTAAATCAACTTTCCAGCAGAATATCCTTCAAACCACTGAAGATCACATTTAAAACAAAGATCTATCACCCAAACATCCATGAAAAGGGTCAGGTTTGCTTGCCGGTAATTAGGGCTGAAAACTGGAAGCCAGCAACCAAAACTGACCAAGTCATCCAGTCCCTCATAGCACTGGTCAATAACCCGCAGCCGGAACACCAGCTCCATGCTGACCTAGCTGAAGAATACTCTAAGGACAGTAAAAAAATTCTGTAAGAACGCTGAAGAGTTTACAACGAAATATGGGGAAAAGCGACCTGTGGACTGAAAATCTGCTGCGAATGATTCCAGCAAGTGTGAGCAGAGACCCCCCAAGCAGTGCATTCAGATCTACCCCCCACCCCTGCAAAGCAAGACTCTGTAGAGAATTGACCCGTGCCTGACGTCCACTTGTGGCCATTACGGTCTACAGTTTTTTTAATCAAAAGTGGTCTAGGCAACCTGTAAAGAAATGATTAAAATTTTACGATGTTCCAGTTCTGCTTTGTTTTAAAAATCACTGCTTCAACCCATTTTCCAGGAATGGTGTTTCCTTTCTTCTCCCAATGTATCCAAAATCTCCACCTGACATTCGTTAGCCCATATGGTTGTGTTTCTTTGTTTTGTTTTTCCAAAGTTGGGGAGAAAAATGGCGGTGGCTCACCTTCTTCCCCTACCCTCACAAATTCCACTCTTCTTGCCTTCAGTTTATAGTTTGCACCTGTTTACTTCCCCAGATCCAGGCCTGTCTCCTTTGCAAAAAACAAGAGACACCATTGCATTTGGGTTGGCTCTTCTCTCGGACTGCACTGCCTGGTGTGGAGGTTGGTTCCAGTTCTCCCAACTCCACAGTAGACAAATAGCATACTTTTAAAAAAAAAAAATTTTTTTTTTTCTTAAACAAGCAAACACACACTTTTTAAAATATTTTTAAGTTGTAGAAAGGGAAGCCCAGCTCTTATGTAACACATAGCGCTAATGCTGATTAAATGGGCACACCCCACTGCCTGTGTGGTGTTTGACCTGCTACCCCCACCCCCAGCTTTGGCACTAGCCTGCTGAGGGAAGCCCACAGCAACAGGTCTGTGGTGCATGAGGGGTGGGCCCAACAGCTGGAAGACCCTGATCTGACCAGAAAGACTTCTCAGGCCCAAGGTCAGCCCTCCTCACCTCAGCCCTTATTGGAAGATCAGCTGGTCGTTGTAGATGAAGCTAAAGCCAGAACATCCACGTGGAAACACTCCCCCCCCCCACATCTGTCACTGAGCTCCGTTGGAATGCGCCACGGAGCATGCGCTCCACCTCTTCGGAGCAGCTGCCCCACCACAGCCTCTCACTCCTCCACCCCCATGACACATCTCGGTCTTTTGTGGGCTCGGAACTGGCAGAACCCGGATTTAGACGGGTTATGAGCCAGCCAGCCCAGGAACAAGATGACCTTCTCTCTCCCCGTTTGAACTTAACAGCCTTCGCAGAAAGCCACCCTCCACTTGAAGCTCACTCAGTGATACCCTTCCAATGCCTTTTATATTGTTTGACTGCCCTTTTTAGGTAGAAATAAAAATTGACCTTAGACTTTACCATAAATTATATATATATGTATATATATCTTAAGATTTATGTGAGACACTATCAAGAAGAATAATTTGCGATTAAAATTCCAGAATAGGAAGAAACAAACATAAAGCATATTATCTAAGAGTTGTTGGAAGAAAACTTCCCTAACATTATGAAAGATGAGAAGAAGATAGGCATTCTAAAGTTGAACAGACTTCAAACAGGATAGACCCCAAAAGAAGAACACCAAGACATATTATAATGAAATTTTTCAAAGACAAAGAAAAAATCCTGAGGGCAGCTCAGGAAAAATTGAAAGTTACCTATAAAGAAGAATTAAGAAAACTAAATTCTGATTTCTCTGCAGAAACCTTGCAGGTAAGAAGAAAATGGGATGACATATATAAAGTTCTGAAAGACAAAATTGCCAACCAAAAATCATATATCTAGCAAAACTGCCCATCAGCTATGATGGTGAGATTAGACCATTTTCAGATAAACGGAAATTAAACAGTTTTGTAAAAACCAAACCAATCTTCCAAAAAAATACTAAAGGAAGTTATTTAGATAGAGAACCAACAAAAGCAGACAACAACCTGAGACTAACAGACATGACAATATCACCCAGATTCAACACAGATATAGAAGCATGCAAAGTAAAACATACCTTGTTAGTGTTGATGTTGTTGTTGCTGTTATGTGCCGTGGAGTTGGTTCCGATTCATAGCGACCCTGTACAGGGTTTCCGAGGTTGTAAATCTTTACGGGAGCAGAAAGCCTCATCTTTCTGCCGTGGAAGAGCTGGTAGTTTCGAACTGCTGACCTTGAGGTTCACAGCCTGATTCGTAACCACTACACTACCAGATCTTGTTATTGTTGATAAGTGCTGTCAAATGAGTTCCAACTCATAACAACCTGTATAGGGTTTCGGAGGCTTTAAACCTTTTTGGGAACAGAAAGCCTCATCTTTCTTCTGCAGAGCAGCTGGCAGGCAGTGCTTATCATATGGTGCCACCACACTCCCAAAACATACCAATAAACTGAAAATAGAGAGCCAGAGATACAGTTATAACAACAATAATAAAACCATAAAGTAAAAGAGTAAATAATATAGTTACAGAATTTCAAAAGGAAGAGAATATCAAGTAGATTTCAAGAAAACAAATAAATAAAAATAAATCTAACTGTAACTCTAAAAATGATACCTCGCTCCTAGCCATAGCCTAATACTCAGCCCTAACACTAACCCTAGTCCTAAACATAGCCCTAATACTAAACAAAGTCCTAGGCTTAGTCTAACCTAAACCTAGCCACAGTTCTAACCCTAACCTTCACTCCTTACTCCTACCCCACTGCCCTCACCCCAAAAGAAAACCATAAATAAAAAGAGGATTGTTTGTTTTTGTTAAGTGTCATTGAGTCAGTGCCGGCTCATAGTGACCCTGTATAAAGTTGCTGAGGAGCAGCTGGTGATCTTGAACCACTGACCCTGTGGTTCAAGTCAACTTGAAATGCAGTGAATTAACCCACAGTGTCATGAGGTCACAAGGTCGGAGGTTCAAACTAACCAGCCACTCCTCAGAAACCCTCTACAGGGTCACTTTCAGTTGGAACCAATTCAACGGCACCTAGCAGCAACAGTGAGTCAGATCTGACCTGACAGATCCCACCTTCCTCCGCTCCCTCTGGCTCTAGGTTCCCTCTTGAAAGCTTGTAAGCCAGTCACTTCTTGCCTTTGTAGCCCGCCCCCTCCCCTCCCCATTTTGGGTAGCCAATTTCCAAGTTGCCCATCCCTGTCTACTGTGTGTGGAGGGGGTGGGAATAATTCTTGCTGTAAGCATTTGTTCCCTCTTTTGAGTTACTGCATCCATAGGTGTAGGTCAAGTTCATCTAATTGTATCAGATTACTCTTTTTTTTCCTCTTCTTTCTTCTTCTGGTGAGCTTTGATCATCCAGTCATTGAAGCCAGGTCAAGTGGGTATTATCTGCAAGTGTGGGTGTTCTTATGCATATGCCCTCTCTTTTTATCAGCTACACGCTTCACTCTCCACATTGTAGGGCTTAGCTCACCGCTTCATTGCTGTTTGTCCCTCACTTCCCCTTATCCGTGATGAGCATGGTCACCAATCAGAGCGTGTATTCCCATTGAGTCTTATTCTTGGAAGGGGGTTTGCACTGAGAGGACCCAACCACTTGCCTTCATGTTTCCTGGGCAAGCAACTTGTTTGTTCTTGTAGTAACAGGCCATCTGCCTCTATTGTTTTGTATTTTTCCTGTAGGTCTTTCTTTCAAGAAGTATCTTCTGTTCTTCTAGCCGTTCC
>NW_006408642.1:5234670-5247228 GCF_000296735.1 Chrysochloris asiatica
AAGATCCATCGGACATCAGCAATGATATCTCTCGTTCCACGGCCTCTTCTGAATCCAGCTTGAACCTCTGGAAGTTCTCTGTCAATGTATGACTGTAGCTGTTTCTGTATTACCTTGAACAAAACTTTGCTTGCTTGAGATATCAAAGAGATTGTCCCATGATTTCCGCATTCCATTGGGTCACCTCTCTTTGGAATGGGCACAAACATTGTTTCAGTTTCCTGTATATTTTAGAAATGAGTCCCTTGTCTGATGTGTCATTGCAAAAGGTTTTTTCCCATTCTGTGGGTTCCCTTTTTGCTCTTCTGGTGAAGTCTTTTGATGCACATAAGTTTTTAATTTTTAGTATGTCCCACTTATCTATTTTATCTACTTTTGTTTGTGTGGTTTTCAAAATGTTTTATTTTCTGTGTATTCCCTGAATTAGGGCCCTCACATTTGTCCCGATTTTTGCATTGATGGCCTTCATAATTCTGGGATTCACATTTAGGTCTTTCATTGAAGTTGTTTTACTTTTGTATTTCTTTTTAATAGCACAAGAGATTAAGTCCTAAATTCCATACCAAAGGTGAAAAAGGCAGTCAAATTTTAGAGGCCATCAGTTGTTTGTGAAGGATATTTGAAGAGTGAGTGAGAGCTACACCTTTAAGTATGATTTCAGGAGGAGGGTTATTATCAGCTTGTACAATCCTGCACAATCAATAGCTGGAACAAGCCATCACAAAACCATATTTGTCACGCATGGATTTGAGATTAACAGGGGCAACTCTGCTTCTGGCTTTAATTTTTGCCCTCCCCACAGTCTTTGTGAGTGCCGGTGGTTCACACCTTCTTATTTCTCACAGAATTCAGACTGACAGCACAATTTTTCCCAGGTTTGCCCTATATTATGGATTAAATTATGTCCCTGTCCCAAAAATCTGTGCTGAAGTCCTTACCTGTGCATCTAGTACTATTTGGAAATAAGATTTTCTTTGCTATATTAATGATGCCTTATCAGTGTAGGTAGGGTATGTTTTCAATCTAATCACTTCTGAGTCATAGAAAGAGCAACATAGACACAGAGAAGCTAACACAGATGGGAAAAAGATTGATGCCACTGGGAACCGAAGAGTGCCAGGGTTATAGAAGCTGAGACAAGTTTCTTCCAGAGTGGACAGAGAGAGCCTTCCCCTCAAGCTGAATTCAGACTTCTAGCCTCCTAAATTGTGTGAATATAAAATTCTGTTGTTAAAATCACTGCTCATGATATGTGTATTACAGCACTAGGTAACTAAGACACCCTGTATCAACTTGGCTTCATCATCCTCCACGTCAAACTACTCAGGGCAAGTATATTGTGATTTGGCTACACTGCGCCAAGGATTTAAGGAATTATGTGAAAGAGTTGCATCTTGGATGACATGACCTTCAGCCTTCTTGCTGGCAACTCTCTCTCTCTCTTCCATTCATATCTACATCCTCATTCCCCTATCGCAAATCATCCCACAAATCCCTTATCTTGTCTTTCACAGACAATTCAATTCTTAACCAGACTTCTCAAGATTTCATCTGATACCAAAGTATTTCTTTCAAATACACCCAGTACTTGCCCCAAGAAAATACTTGGCAAATAATATACTGTCTCAAAGTCACTGTATTTATTTGCTTTTCTTCTTATCCCTCAAGTTATTCAATAAGCAAATAATCTATGGAAGATTTAGCCTACTTAAAAGGGGACAGGGATGGGATGGGGAATGAGATGTGGCTACCTGTGTATTATCTCTTGAAGCATATTATGAAAGTACAGCCCCAGTAGCCAGGTGCTCTGAGGAGAACCCCATTGGGTAGAACAATGGCTAAAAATAGTACCTGACCTTGGATATCCAAAAGGAAAATGATGAAAATGTTGACCAAAGAGTTTAAAGTGTCTTTGAAGAAAAAAGAAAAATAAAAGCACACCCACTTCTTTAAACTTCACGGAAGTCACCTTCTGCACTTTCTGAAAAGGAAAAGTATTCAGACAAGATGTGGGCTTTCAGGCATGACCCTCAAAACAGACAAAGAGCAGCCACTACACACACCAAGCATAGGTGGAGGCAACAAGGTGGCCAAAGGAGAACTATAGATGCCTCCAAACATCGGAGAAATCAAAAAGTAAGTGGAGATCATAAGCAGAGCCGGCATCATGGGATGAAATCTAACAAGAACTGCTTTTACTGTCAGTAAAAGGACAGGTGTCAGGTGGGTTGCAGCCCAGCTTCTGGGATGGATAGTTTTCATGGGAACTGAAGGCAGCTGTCAGCATTTTTACTTTAAGTGGTAAAGGCAGACGGGACAATGGAAGATGTGCTGCAGTAAGAGATAGGAAATCAGGGTGCTAGTTTCAGCTCTACTATTAATCTGTGGATTTATTCATGCATTCAGTAAGAACCACATGCTGGGCAGAGAGCCTGACTCTGAAGTACAACAGAGAAAGCGATATGAAAGGTGTCTGCTCTTATGGAGCTTACAATCTAGTTGAAGAACAGATAGAAAGTCAATAAATAAAAAGGATAGCCCACACAGTAACAAACATAATGAATGACATTGACATAGTGCCCTGAGAGATAGGATAGTCAGGGAAGGCCTCTCTGAGGAGAGAACATTGAAGTTGAAATATGAAGGGGAAAAAAGGGAAACAGCTGTGTGAAGAAGACAAGTAAAGGGGGCAGCTGGAAAGCTGTTCTTGGCAAGTTTAGGATTTGATGAATCCCTCTTGTGACAGGAGAATGGTGAGCAATGTAGGCTGGGGCACAGGATCACTATGAGTTGCAACCAACTCATCGGCACCTAACAACAACAAATTGTAACTGTATGTCTAGTTTTATAACAAGGTACCGTTTTCCAGAGAAGCTGTACCGTTTTACTTTCTCATCAGTAATGGGTGAGTGATCTGTTTTCACTATATCTTCTCCAGCATTTGGTGTAGTCACTATGTTTTATTTTAGCTATTCTGATAGGTATGTGCCAATATCTCATTGTGGATTTAATTTGCATTACTCCACAGCACACTAACAACAACTATTAGAGTCCTGGTGTGGCGCTGTAGGATAGAGCACTGGACCACAAGTTTAGTTTGAAGCACAAGGCTGGCTGTTCAAACTCACCAATTGCTGCTTGGAAACCCTATACAGCGTCGCTATGAGTCAGAACTGACTTGGTGGGACTTAATAACAACAACAAGTGGTTAACGATACTAAATGTATTGTCATGTGTGTATTTACTATGTGTTCAACCTGTTTGGTGAAATATCTGTTCCTGTCTTTTGCCCATTATCTAATTGGGTTCTATTTTCTTACTGTTGAGTTTTGAGGGAGTTTTCTATATTCTAGATAATCTGTAGGCAAATAATCCGAGAAACTGGATTATATGAAGTATACTATATCAGGATTGGAGGAAGAGTCATTAACAACCTGCAATATGCAAATGATACAACCTTGCTTGCTGAAAGTGAAGATGACTTAAAATGTTTACTGATAAAGATCAAAGAGCACAGCCTTCAGTATTAGTTGCACCTCTATGTAAAGAAAGCAAAAATCCTCATCATTGGACCAATAAATAACAACATGATAAAGGAAGAAACACTGATGTTGTCAAAGACTTCATTTGGCTTGGATCCTCTATCAACACTCCTGGAAGCAGCAGTCAAGAAATCAAATGACGTATTGCATTAGGTAAATCTGCTGCACAAGACCTCTTTGAAGTGTTCAAGAGCAAAGATGTCAGTTTGAAGACTAAGGTGTGCCTGACCCAAGCCATGGTATTTTCAATAGCCTAATATGCATGTGAAAGTTGGACAATGAATAAAGAAAACAGTAGAAGAATTGATGCATTTGAGTTATGGTGTCAGAGAAAAATATTAAAAGCACCATGGATGGCCATAAAAACAAACAAATCTGTGTTGGATGAAGTATAGTCAGAATGCTCCTTAGAAGCCAGGCTGGCTAGACTTTGTCTCTCATGCTTCAGACATATTGTCAGGTGGGACCAGTCCCTGGAGAAGGACATCATGCTTGGTAAAGTGGAAGGTCCGCGAAAAATAGGAAGATCCTCACTGAGATGGATTGGCAAAGTGCCAGCATCAATGGGCAATGATTATGAAATCACACAGGACCCAGAAGTCTTTCATTCTGTTGAGCATAAAGTCACTTTGAGTCTCAATGGCACCTAACAACAAGTCTTCAACTGTATTCGATATCTTATTTGAGAATGTTTTCTTCCATTTTGTAACTTGTTTTTTTGAGTTTGTTGTTGTTGTTGTTAAGTGCCGTCGAGTTGATTTCGACCCGTAGCAACCCTGTATAGGGTTTCCAAGGAGCACCTGGTGAGCTTGAACCACTGATCTTGCAGTTCAAACGACTTTGCAGTCTGACGCATTAGCCCACAGCACCACACTGCTTACCTCAAGGTCAGCAGTTCGAAATTACCAGCTGTTCCACGGGAGAAAGATGAGACTTTTTGCTTCCATAAAGATTTGCAGCTTCAGAAACCCTGTGCTGGGTCACTATGAGTCAGAACTGACTCCACGGTACTTAACAACAACAACAACCATGTCTTTCACAGAGTAAAAAATGCCTCTTTTTCTCACCCTATTTAAACTAGAAACCACCCACCTTCCTAACATTGCCAAGCTCCCCTGACATGCTTTAATTTTGTTTTCTCATTTTCCCATAGTACTTGCCATCTTTTAATGTAATAGATAGGTAAATCTGATCATGTTTATTCAATTATTGTATTAATGTTTATTATATTTAATTAAAATGTCATCTCCTCCTCAGAGATTCCCAAAACTGGCCAGCACATTACAGGTACTCCAATATTTGAGTGAGAAAATGTATTGGTAAAATCTGAACTATTGCAAATCACCTCAAAGTTTTAAGTTTTCCAAGAATTTCAGCCCAAAGCTAGTGATTGTCAGTGGTGTTTGTTGCTAATACATGGAGTATTTCTGTTTATGAAAAAAATGGCTCTGAATTATGCAAGATTGTCAGGAACATATTGCTCATGTAAAATAGTTTGCTTATAATTTATTCCATAGTTATTCAATAAATTAATGTATAATCATTAAAAGAACATTTAAAAAACATATTTAATGGTATATGGAGACAGGTATGTAATAATTTTAAGTTCAGATAAAGGGATATAAAGCTATATAAAATGATGATTACATTTTTGAAAGGGTAAAAATAAATCAGAAACACACACAAACAGCATATATACCAAAAGAGTTATCTGAATGCTATGATTATAAATTATTTTTTCACACCCTTTTTATTCTCTTAATAGGTTCCTGGTGTGGTACTGCAGGATAATGCACTGGACTGTAAGGTAGGTTTGAACCGAAAGGTCAGATGTTCAAAATCAGCACCTGCTCCTCGGAATCCCTATACAGGTTTGCTATGAGTCAGAACTGACTCAGTGGCGCTTCACAACAACAACAACAATTACTAGGTGAAACTTGGACAATCAGAAAGGACAAACCACTGATGGAGGGTGCTTAGAAGGCAATGTCTACTGAGAATAGAAAACATGTTAGGGCCATCAGAGGCAGTACCTGCTGAACTCACCTGATCAGACCCAGCCAGAACCAGTTGCCAACAAGCCAAACAGAATAGAACTGTGCTCCACAGGTTTTTAATGACTGATTTTATGCTAGACCTTACTTTTAAGGTGCCTGTGGGTGGACTCGAATTTTCAGTCTTTCACTTAGCATTCAAATGCATAAACCATTTGTTCCACCCAAAAACTCTAAAGTCCAAGGCCATGGAATGATGAAGAAGCCAGCAGCCATGAGAATACTCTAATTTTGCCTTAGAGTAATTCTCAGCTGGGTTAGTCTCTCTGCATTTTAAAGTTTTGAGGTTGCCCCAAGGCCTGTCCGAAATGCTAGAATTCACCTTAAAAGGTGGAACACCTAAAGGTGAAGGTAACTGAACACCTACTCAACTGACTTCAATTACCTAGAAATTATCTCACATACAAAAATTCCAACTTGAGCAGGGCCGCTTCCAGTCAACTCAGAGATGATGGGGCATGGTCTGTCCACCTTTTCAGTAGGCTCCAAACTCATTCATCCAACTCTAATGCTCTGGATGCAGTTGCTATGGCCATTGCAGGCATCATATGCAGCAGGCTGGTGACCAGACACAGAAGTTGTTCCAGCTCTTTCTTGTGAATGAAGCATGAGGATACCTTTTAAGGAGCTCAGCATCTGGTTTACCCCATTCATTGTATCTGGTCCTCTTTTCTTATCCATTCACTAGCAGGAGAATAGGAACTCTTTGGTTATAGCAATCAAACCCACCACTGGGGACAGAGTAGGTCAGAGTCTCAGGGTGTATGAACATTAGAAGATTGTTGGGGACACAGGAACAGTCTAGGGATAGGACAGGGTGAATGGTAGACTGGCAACCAACAGCAACTGCTGTAGATCCCAGTTCTCCCCACGGCTCACCATGGTTTCTGATTCTTAAATAGAGAAACATGCAGCTTCTCCTTGGGTCAGCCTTGTCTCAAAATATGAGACTTCCCATAAAGCCATGTTAATTCTTCAAAACACAGTTGGAAACATGATGTACAAGATGGAGGATGTCCATCTCTATTCCATAATGTCTAATAAATTGACACTTCCTGCTTCAGTTAGCACTTTCAGTTAATGAAGCTAAGCTTTGAATTGCCCCGTTAGTTGTTTGCTCAAAGTTAAATCACAACAATAGCTCATGAAAAATCAAAACCCACTTCTTAGATTTGCAAAATACACAAACTTTTACAATTGGGAGTGGGCTACCATGAAGCAGCAAAGGTATGAAGTGAAAGAAGCAGGTTTGAGTGTCAGAAAAACCTGAATTCAAAACCTGCCTCTGTTTGTTAATTTCTGAGTTATTTAAGGCAAGATATTCAATCTCTCAGAAACTATTATCTCCTAATTAAAATGAAATAACTACAGGGATTCAGACATGGTTAGAATGGGGAAAAGGGGAGAAATAATGTTAAGATGCTTGGCTGTCTTTTGAATCTTGGTTTCCCTGGCATACCATTATAAAATAGACACTTGATGGGGGACAGAAAGGAATAGCCAGAAATATCACTATAGAAAGCTTGTAAGTCTGTCTTCTGCCTATAACTGATTAAAATACCTAAAATGGGGCTACAATGTGCCTAGTGAAGGAGGCTTCCTGAGGAACCTCTGCATTACACAAGACCATAGGTGGAATCCTTAACAGCAATCAGAATCTTCTGAGGGGAAATTTCCAATTGTAAGGACAAGCAGACCAGCCTGGAGCAGCCAGAAGAACAGAAGATACTCTTGAAAGAAAGACTGACAGGAAAAATACAAAACAATACAGGCAGAATGACTGATTACTACAAGAACAAGCAAGTTGCTCACCCAGGAGACATCAAGGCAAGTGATCGGGTACCCTCAGAGCAAACCCCCTTCCAAGACTAAGACTCAATGGGAATATATGCTCTGATTGGTGATCACATTCATCACCAGTAAGGGGAAGTGAGGGAAAAATAGCAATGAAGCCATGAGCTAAGCCCTACAACGTTCAATAGACTCCTATAAACCCAGGTGGAGACTTGGTTGGCCAGCAGTGTGGCAAGACCTGGGGACTCTTTGGCCCAGAGTCAGTGACACAGCCACAGAGAACTAGAGGGAGAGTAAAGTGTCCAGCTGATAAGAATAGAGGGCATATGCACAAGAACACCCACACTTGCAGATAATACCCACTTGAGCTGGCTTCAACGACTGGATGATCAGAACTCAACTAGAAGGAAGAAGAGGGGAAAGAAGAGTAATTTGATACAATTTGATGAACTTGACCTACACCTATGGATGCAGTAGCTCAAAAGAGGGAACAAATCTTTACAGCTAGGATCATTCCCACCCCCTCCATATACAGAGTAGCCAGGGATTGGCAACTTGGACATTGGCTACCCAATGTGAGGGGCTACAAATGCAAGAAGTGACTGGCTTACAAGCTTTCAAGAGGGAACCTAGATCGAGAGGGTGTGGAGGAAGGTAGAATCTCCACTGAGTAGTATCCAATCTGTCTGGGCAGGGCTGATGAAAGGAAATGCGGATAGGTCTCTTGTGATACAATAGTGAATAATTAATATCAGTACTGATTGTGAGGGATGGAAATGTAAAGGTAGACATTTTGTAACAAGGAGGGGAGTGATTAACTTTACAGTCTAGGAGCAGAGGTCCCTGGGACCATCAAGGGAGAAGAGCAGAAAGCCGGACCCTACCTAGAGAAGCAGTGACGCCAGAGATGGAGGCAGAGATGATGACATGGAGAGATGGAGCGGCTGGGGACTTTAGACCCAGAGAGGGAGAGGGGCTGTGTGCTGATGACCGGGGGGTGGGGGGCAGACTTGCAGGGTATATACCCTTTGGTTGGTTGATGATGCATGGAAGGGATTGTAACCATAGCGATGAAATGCTATACGATAGAATGAATGTAAAACTAATGTTCTCCCATGTAAACTGTCACAATGAAACATTTAAAAAAAAAAAATGAAATAACTATGTGCCCCCAGCACCAGTGTGAAAGTTTAACATACTGTGGTGGCTTCCACATTGCTGTGATGCTGGAATCTATGCCATTGGTTTATTAAATACCAGTAGGATGACCATGATGGGATAAGTTTCAGAGAAACTTCCAGATTAAGACAAACTAGGAAGAAAGGCCTGGTGATCTACTTCTGAAAATTAGCCATTGAAAGAAAATGCTATGGATCACAGCTGAACACTGTCTGACTTGCTTGCTTTGGAAACACCATCAAGAGAAGTCAATAGCTAGAGGAGGACATCATGTTTGGTGAATTAGAGGGCCATTCAGGGCGAGGGAGTTGAATTGAACCAATAACCACAATGATGAACTGAACATATTGGTGATCTTGAGAAAGACACAGACTAGGCAATGCTTCATTCTGTTGTACTTATTGAATGGAATCAGCTCAGTGGCAGCTATCTATCTCTGTCTACCATCTGACCAAATCATTACCTATCCTTTCTATCTCCATTTTCCTAAAGAAGTCTCCATGGGGGATAATCCGACCAGATAACTGACAACTGATATAAGGGCTGATTTTTCTCTTCATAATTTTCAACATTTGGCTTAAATTCTCTTTGGACTAAACTAGCAATAACGCAAAGCTAGTCGATTGGCGTTTAGTGATTGCACTGTGGAGAGTAGAGCTTCATTGCACACGTGGCTGGGGTCATAAAATAAACTGGAATTCAAAGTAGCTATGAAATGTTTGCCCAGCATAGTGATTTTCCTCTAGATGAAGAGTCACAATGTTTCTCAATATATATATGGAGAGCTTTCTAAAATGCAAAATGGTATAAGCAGCAACACCAGGCACTGTCAAGGCCAAGCACCATCAATGGAGTGGATAATTTCCATGATTGCTATTTAATGCACTGTATAGATACAAATGAAATCATCCAAAATATATAGATGGGAATAAATGTTTCCTTCAGTAGTACAAGGGCACTAATTTCCAAACATCGACTTTTCTACATCAATATCAAAATGGGAATTTCTGACAGTTCATAATATCTTGAAATATCTTCCTCCTTCAAAACTTAAAACAAAGCAAAAACTTTTTTTTTCCCCCCAGGAGCTTTTAAAATAGATTCATGTTCTTGGTTTTTTATTTTTGTACAGTTCCCATTTGAAATCCATTATCCCAGTCTGCCTGAGGGGTCTAATTATTTGCCTCTTGGGTACTAACGTTTTATCTGTCCTCCATCTGCATAAACCCTAAACTGCCTCAAAGAAAGAAAGTGAAATTCCCTCAAGGTCCCCTCCTTCACCTGGCCTGTCAGCAGACCAGCCATCTGTGCGCCCAGCCTGCTTCTGCTCAGTTGGTGTCCCCACGTGGGTCTGGGTACACTTGCAGCTGAAGACCAATCTGGCCAGTTGCCTAGAAAAGGACACATCTACAAAAAATTTGCGGTTGAGAAATTGAGAATGAATGAAATAAATAGGCAATGATGGCTCCCAATTTCTTAGAATAATGAATGCTGTGTTCTGTTTTCCAAAAGACACTTTCAAAATGTCTTTTAAGTCCTGGAACTCACCTGTTGACATGCTGGTACCACACTCTAATAGTTGACTGTGTTGTGAGCACAGAGCTGTCTGTACTCTGCAGCAGGTAAACATGACTATCCCTTGCTATGTACAAAGAAGAAGACAGTTGGAGGTGAGGAAGTTTCTGAGTCTCCAACTCATGTACTTCTGAAATGAGTGCTGGTCACATCTTTCTCCCCAATTTATTTTCATTTCCCTAGTTTCATTTTGGAGTCCAGGTGTGGCACTATGAGATACAGCACTGGTCGATTTGAACCGCAAGGTCAGCAATTCAAACTTATCAGCTGCTCCTTGGAAACCATATACAGGGTTGCTATGATTTGGAACCAACTTGACTACACTTAACAACTTAACAACAGTTTAATTTCACTGATCACATAGCCACCTATTTTCAACAAAGAGTACATGACATTTCATTTAGGTTTTTTGATCATAGACATGTCAAGGCTGAAGGCAGTCTGGAAGGATTGGATCTTGATGGGACGCCCTGAAATTAGCAGTTGCTGTTGTTAGCTGCCTCTCGAGTCACCTTGGACTCATGACAGCCTGATGCACAACTAAACCAAATGCTGCCTGGTCCTAGGTTATCCCTATGAACCCCTAGGATCCATGTAGACCAGACCATTGTTTTTCTTGGCTGATTTTTGGAAGAGATTACCAGGCCTTTCTTACTAGTCTTTCTTAGTCTGAAAACTCTGCTAAAACCTGTACAACATCACAGCAACACACAGTCTCCACTAACAGACAGATGGTGCCTGTATACAAAGTACATTGTCTAGGAATCAAACCTGGGTCTCTGGAATGGAAGGCAAGAATTCTACCAGTAGAACATTTATTAGGCAGAAGAGGTTTCCAAAGTAAGGTTGCTGTTTGTTGTGAAGTGCTGTCGAGTCGATTCTGATCCATAGTGATCCTGTATAGGGTTTCCGAGGAGCAGCTGGTGAGCTTGAATGCTGACCTTGCAGTCTGACGCATTAACCAACAGTGCCACACCAGGACTCCAAAGTAAGGGTAGGGCTTGTTTTGTTGTTGTTGTTGTTGTTGTTGTTGTTTTTGATTTTCTTCTCCTATTTTATTTTATTTGTTTATTTATGTTGTAAAGTTCTTATTGTGGATTGAGTGAAAGTTTACAGGGCAGATCGTCAGTTTTACATTCAACAAATCATACACCTTTTCTCATTACAATGTTTATAATCCCCTCCATATACCATCAGTTAACAGTATTTCCTTATATTCACTTTAGCTCTTTTTTTGTTTTGTTTTAAACACTCGGACATAAATATAATAATTTAAACCACCAAAGGGCACATTCTACAAGCCTGTTTCCTGGCCGCCAGCTCTCAGTCCCTTTCTTCCCATGTATTCAGAGTCCTCGGCTGCTCTCTCTCTCCATGTCTCCATCTCTGCCTCCATCTCTGGTGTCGCTGCTTCTCTACATAAGGTCCCACATTCTGCTTGTGCTCTTCTCCCTTGATGGTCCT
Source organism: Chrysochloris asiatica (assembly GCF_000296735.1). NCBI lineage: Eukaryota > Metazoa > Chordata > Mammalia > Afrosoricida > Chrysochloridae > Chrysochloris > Chrysochloris asiatica. Next base: position 5,246,279 of record NW_006408642.1, read on the forward strand.
AGGCTCCTCTGTTTCTGGACTGTAAGATAAACTACTCCTCCATTTTTGTTACAAAATGTCTACCTTTACAATTGTGACAAGAGCAATTAGTCATGATAACAGTTACTACCTATTGAATCATAAGAATCTTATCCCCATCTCTTTTAGCCAGACCCATCTAGACAAGATGAGAACTATTCAGTGGGAACTCTTTCTTCCCCCTCACATTCTTAAACTAAACTCCCTCTTGAAGGGTAGGGCTTCTTAACAGTCATGCTAGTGCTGTATCCAGTAGTGCCATGTGTCTGTCACTTTGTCCATAGGACAGATGAAAGGGAATGAAGAGTTATGAGTATCCAATGTTCCAGCATTTGCTTTATAGATTGATTGCACTCTGAAAGAAGAGTTGAAAAACTCCAGAATCTAATAAAAGCCCCCAAACCAAACTTGCTACCTTTGAATCAATTCCACTTCATAGCAACATTATAGGACAGAGTAGAATGGCCCCATCAGGTTTCCAAGGCTGCAAATCTTTATGGACATAGACTGTCACAGCTTCCTCCTGCTGAGCAGCTGGCAGGTTCAAACCATCCGTCTCTTGATTAACAGCTGAGTGCTTAATCACTGCACCAACAGAGCTCCTTCCAAAAGCTAATAATAATGGCAGCTCCACGGCACTTAACAACAACAGCAACAATCCTGGGGTGGTGCTGTGTGTTAATGCACTGGACTACCAAGTCAATTTGAACCACAAGGTCGGTGGTTCAAGCTCACCAACTGCTCTTCAGAAACCCTATATAGGGTTGCTATGGGTCAGAACCAACTCAACTGCACTTAGCAACAACAACAACAGTGTTTATAGAAACTTATTGCCATTGAGTCCTGGTGTGGTGCTGTGGGCTAATGCATTAAACTGCAAAGCTCTTTGAACTACAAGGTCAGTCATTCAAGCTCACCAGCTGCTCCTTGGA
>NW_006408642.1:5248263-5249541 GCF_000296735.1 Chrysochloris asiatica
GAATCGACTCCATGGCACATAACCACCACCACCACCACTACCATATTGCTGCTTGCTCCAACAGTCCTGTGAGTTCATTACCTCCATTTTAGAAGTGGCAAAGCTGTGGGGTAAAGACATGTCATGTTCAAGAATCAGCCTGTAGAATATTATGGCTTCATATGAGGTCATCAATGAGTGCCTTGTGAGAGTTCTCTGCTTAATGTACTGGTCTGTATCTGCTGCTGTCCCACCTGACTCCAAAGACAGCTTTCTGAGCACACAGGCTAGATTTCTAACTGCCGGAATCTGGAAATCTTTAGTCACCAAAGATCCTCTCACCTTATGTGCAGCAGGCTGAAGTACTGGGAAATCAGTGCCTACCAGGAGCAGCCCTCAATCAATGATTGACTGAGATAACTCGGGGGTGTATAGAATGCATTATCTCCCAGAATTTCCCAGCAGGATTAAGCTTGAAGTACCCACAGTGAACTGGCTTGATGATGCGTGTCAACTTGGTGTGTCTGGAAACTCCAAAGAGTGAGCAAATTCTCCTGGCTCTGTGGAGGTGGGAGGTGATCTGGGAAGTTCTCATCTCAGTCAGAGGGAGAAGGGAACTGAACTGACTTCCTTCCCTTCTCTGTCTTACTTCCCCACTCCTGGACTAGTGCTTCTTGGGCTTAACTCCCTGATAAATACTTGCACTCAAATCCTTGTCTTGAAGTGTGCTACAAGGAAAACTCAAATTGAAACAAGACTCTTTGTACTTGGACTGGGTGATCTTGGAAGACAAAAAAGGACCAGACATGAAACCTGTCCCAAGGAGCTCAGTGGCATAAGGGAGACAGATGGGACCAAACCCACAATCTGAATGGCAATGTGCTATGCTTATGAAAGGGCCCAATGAGAGAGTGAACAGCTTTGTTGGGTGGATCAGGGAAAGCTTCACAGGGGTGTGGGGATAGAAGTGGAGTTTGAAGAATTAATGTCAGAGAGGCAGGGCTTGATGGCAGCTAGGGTGGAGGTGCAGTGAAGTTCACCGTCAGCAATACTACAGAATACCAGGCATAGCAGAGTCAAGGCAGAGCTCCTAAACTCAGAACCACATAGGTAGGAATATTTTAAAAGTTTGAAGGCTTACAGTTAGTGGAACTTGTAGTGAAAATAAGAAATCGTGTACTTTTGAGTCTGCCAGGCTCAGTGGACCATAGCCAACAACTTGGGAGAGACTAAACTGCAAGACCAAGCAGGGGAGCAGACACACCACAGAAACTTCAGAGCAAAGGTGGACAATACGCT
>NW_006408642.1:5263495-5264649 GCF_000296735.1 Chrysochloris asiatica
TAGAGGAGGATGGAAAACTTCCTAATACATTTTATGAAGCAAGCATAACACTCATACCAAAACCAGGGAAGGACGTCACTAAGAAAGAAAATTATAGACCAATATTCCTCATGCAAAAATTCTCAACAAAATCCTAGCCAACAGAATCCAACAACATATCAAAAAGATAATACATCATGATTAAGTGGAATTCATATCAGGGATGCAAGGATGGTTCAACATTAGAAAAATGATCAACATAATCCACCATATAAATAAGAAAAAAGAAAAGAACCACATGATCATATCGATTAATGCAAAAAAAAAGGCATTTGACAAAATCCAGCATCCATTCCTGATAAACAGACTCAACAAAGTAGGAATTGAAGGGAAATTCATCAACATAATTAAGAGCATGATATCCTTTGTCACCAAGCCTATTCAATATAGTGCTGGAAGTCTTAGCAAGAGCTATACGGCAAGAGAGGGAAACTAAAGGCGTCCAAATTGGCAAAGAGGAAGTAAAACTCTCCCTATTTGCAGACGATATGATCCTATACGTAGAAAACCCCAAAGATTCAGTAAAAAAGCTACTAGAACTCATAGGAAATTCAGCAAAGTAGAAGGATGTAAGATCAACATACAAAAATCAGTTGGATTCCTCTATACCAAAAACAACAGTGCTGAAACGGACATTTGGAAAGCAATACCATTTACAATAGGTGCCCAAAGGATGAAATATCTAGGAATAAATGTAACAGAGAAACAAAGGACTTATACAAAGAAAACTACAAAACACTACTACAAGAAACCAAAAGAGACCTACAAAATTGGAAGAATGCACCATGCTCCTAGATAGGAAGACTTAACATTGTGAAAATACCAATAATGCCCAAAGCAATTTACACATATAATGCAATCCCAATCCAGATTCCAATGACATTCTTCAAAGACATGGAAAATACAATTACAAACTTTATATGGAAAGGAAAGAGACCCAGGATAAGCAAAACACTGCTTAAGAAGAAGAAGAAGGTTGGAAACCTCTCACTCCCCGACTTCAAAATTTATTACACAACTACAGTGATCAAAACAGCTTGGTACTGGTACAATGAAAGATATATTGATTAATGGAACAGAATCGAGAATCCAGAAATTAACCCATCCACATACAG
>NW_006408642.1:5266419-5286051 GCF_000296735.1 Chrysochloris asiatica
ACTTGCAGATAATACCCACTTGACCTGGCTTCAATGACTGGATGATCAGAGCTCAACTAGAAGAAGAAAGAAGAGGAAAAAAAAGAGTAATCTGGTACAATTTGATGAACTTGACCTACACCTATGGATGCAGTAGCTCAAAATAGGGAACAAATCTTTACAGCGAGGATCATTCCCTCCATACACAGAGTAGTCAGGGATGGGTGACTTGGACATTGGCTACCCAATATGGGGGTGGGGCTACAAAGGCAAGAAGTGACTGGCTTACAAGCTTTCAAGAGGAAACCTAGATCAAGAGAGTGTGGAGGAAGGTAGAATCTCTACTGAGTAGTATCCAATCTGTCTGGGCAGAGCTGATAAAAAGAGATGCAGATAGGTCTCTTGTGATACAATTGTGAATTATTTTTATCAAGACTGATTGTGAGTGTTGGAAATATAAAGGTAGAGGTTTTGTAGCAAAAGGAGGGGAGTGATTGACTTTTCAGTCTAGGAGCAGAGGTCCCTGGGACCATCAAGGGAGAAGAGCAGAGAGCAGGACCCTACCCAGAGAAGCAGTGATGCCTAAGATGGAGTTCTCTGTCAATGTATGATTGTAGCAGTTTCTGTATTACCTTTAGCAAAACTTTACTCGCTTGAGATATCAACTATTAACCATAGTGCTAATTTGTTATAATGGCATTGTGATTAGTTCCTTGATCACGCCAGTTCAGTCTTATTCTTCTCTGTGTATACCTGGTTTTGGGGACAGTTCCTTTACCAATCTTGCTTCAATTTGGGAATTCTGATTGCATGGATTACACCTAGTATTTGCTGTCGTTAATTTGTAGCCAACCCTTCTTCCCTGTTCTAGCTGCCTAACAAGTTTACTCCTATACCTAAGGGATAATTAAGGGCCATAGTCTCAAGGATTCTACCAGTCTCTATCTGATCAGTTGGCCTGGCCTTCTTGTGATTTTAAGTGTTGTTCCACCTTATTCTCCCACTCAATCCAGAACCTTCTCATATGATCCCTTTCAGACGGTTGCTAGTGGTAGCTTGGCATTATCTAGTTTTTTCTAGTCTAAGATCCTAGAAATGATGTTAATGTGGTCCATTAGTTCTTTGGACAAATTGTTTGCATTCATCTTTGATTTTCATCACTCTTTTTTCCCTGCAGACAGGAAGAGAGGAATAGGTACCTTATTCCTTACTGCTCGTGAGCTTTTAAGACCCCAGTCACTACCCACTAAAGCAGGATGAAGAACATTGTCTTTGTGGATTATTATAGAGCACTTTTTAAAAGCTTACAGTTATGCTGGCTGGTGACTGGCCTGGGATACTCCAGGCACCCTGGGTCCTACATAGGCTGTTCCAAAGACCAAGAAGGTCAAAATCTCAGAGCTCTCACCCATTTACAGTAGTGGCCCACCACTCTCTGGTTCAAGTTTATTCAGTCATGGTAACTCCAGTCCTTTGTATGATGACTGTAGTTATAGAAGACAAACTGGTCTTCTTTGGCCATCAGAGTGAAGATAAGTAGTGCTTGTAATTGATGCAGTCATCTTGCCGCCACGAGGTAACAAGTCCAATCCTCTATGGGAGGAAAAGCCAAAAAATGAAAATACACTGACTATCTGATAACATCAAACCACTGATTTTATCTGGCACCATCTTATTTCAGGATTTGTGTGTAAAGAATTTTACTCACTTTTAATCTCCTTTTAGCTGTATGTTTTATTGTTTGGACCAAAAAGCCTCCCATGTGATGCAATAGTTAACCTTGTTTATTTCCACTTGCTTTTTGGATGGGATGTACATATCAGTCACTGAGGGCTTCAGGCAAACATTTTGTCCTTTTCCTACCATCCTCTTCCTACAACCCAGAATGTGCATGCTCTAGCAGCTATTTGTAGATATAAGGGAAGAGACAAGAGAATGCTGAGAACCCAGTCCTGAATCAGAGCCTACAGCCTCCTTCCTCTGTACCTATTACAAAAGCAAAGAAATCCTCAAGTCTTTAAACAACTACAGGCAGGTCTCTATTACCAGCAGCCAAGCACAGTTCCCAACTGATTCAATATTCTTTGCATTATTTGTCTAGCGGGGTGTTGTCTATTGTCACATTTTAAGAGCTCTTTTTATATTGTAGAGATTTACCTTAATCTGTGCTACAAATGCTTTTTGAAGATGACTCTCATCTGTTAACTTTCATAGTATGATGCCATGCAAATATTTTATATTTTTATACAGCCAAAAAAATTTCCTTCTTTTATAGCTTCTGAGATTCTCCTATTGGTTACAGTACTCCTGTCAAGGAGGTGTCCACAAATTCTTTGATACTCCTCCCACCAGGAGGTGGGGCTTAGTTCCACTTCCCTTGAGTGTGGGCTGAACTTGTTTTCTAATGAATAGAATATGACAGGAGTGATGAGATGCTATTTCTAAGATTAGGTTAGGAAAAGACTGCAGTTTCCTTCTTGGGAGCAGTTGTTCTTTTCAATCTCTAGCTCTCCCGCTTTCTCTCTCTCTCTTTCAGCTTGCTGGGGGAAGCAAGCCACCAGGATGTGAGCAACCTATAAAGAGAAATGCTGAAATAATAAATGTTTGGTGTTTTAAACTGCTAAATATTGGAGTAATTTGTTACACCACTTTTATTCTAGAGGGAAATGTAATAGTATATAAAATAAAAGAAGGTAATAAGATGGCGAACCCTGGTTTATGGGGTGGAAGTTAACGTTAGATAGAATAGTCCAAGGAGACCTCTGAAGAGATGGCAAATTTATCTGGGGTTGAATTAAACAATGTCAATTATCTCATAGTGTTTCATAACGTATTTATAAGCTTCATGGTTTGTTTCTACAAGGACAAGATGAGAACATTGTAGACTGCTCTTTGCAAGCATTTCTCTGCAAATCGCATGTTACAGATGTAGATAGTATGTATTTCCAATAAAGAGAAAATGAAATTGAATGTAATTTTCATTATATATTCTCTTTAGCTTTGGTTGTGTAAGTGAGGCATACTGATCAGCAATATAAAAATCTTGATCAGATAAATGCAACTTACAGATCTAGAAAGAGCATCTTACAGCAAATTTAGGAATTATTATTCATCTTCTTAAACATATATTTGAGTATCAATGTTCTTCATGTTTCCTGCCTTCCATCAACTGTCCATTATGGCTATAAACTGAACACTAGGACAATGGATAAAGCAATTTAAAGTATATAGTCCTTAGCCTATAGCCCTGGAGTCAACTCTCACTCATAGCAACCCTATAGGACAGAGTAGAACTGCCTCATTGGGTTTCCGAGGCTGTAACATTTTATGGAAGCAGACTGCCAACTTCTCTCATGGAGCAGCTGGTGAGTTCGAACTGCTGACCTTTTGGTTAGCAGCTGAGTACTTAACAGATGAGCCGCAGGACTCCTTTTATAATGCTTAAGACAATCATAATATCTACTTTATTCTACTAGCCACAGAGATCTTGGGTTCATGGTGTTGTGTCTCAATTTACGCAGATGACCATTCAAGACTCTCAGGATCAGCAAGGAAGCCTTTATTAGCTGGCCAGCAACTACAGCCTCCCTAAAAGCAGGAAAAACTGCAGCCCCAACCCAGTCTTTCAAAGAGTATTTATACATAGGCAGTCTGACATTATCTTGTACAAATCAAGGGTATGATGTGTGCATGAGCTGTTAGGGTGGGGTCTAGGAGTACATCTGCTGGGACAGTTACTTCTCAAGATTAACTTTGGCCGGCTATTCTCAAGGTTAGCCTTGGCCACTGGCCACAGCATCCTATTAGTTAGGCAGGCCTACCCAGATGTGAGGAGTTTGCATAAGCAGTGTTACAGAAGCCAAGTTTAGCTAGCGTTAAGGTGGGGAGAAGGTTTCTGCATCCAGGAGAGTTATTGATGCTAAAAATTTTCCACTTCAGCCTGAGCCTTCTTAAAAATTGGTTACTATAGGGCAATTGGGCCTTACAATGGGACACAATAGTCTTTACTGAGCTATGATTCCTGGACATAAGAGACAGGATGGAGTGAATGTAGATGATCTCAACTCAAAGAAGCCATCAGCCCTGGGACCCCTTCAGCATTTATACCATTTGGCCACCTAGACCTTCAGACTTATGACTAGTCCAAAGTCTTCAGGAAAGCTGTATCTCATCAATGTTAAAGTTTTGTGTCAACTTGTCTAGATCAGAATTCTCTGTGGTTTAGCAGTCAACTTGTAGTTATCTCCTCCATGTTGAGATCTAATATGATGTAATCAATCCATGATGAGATCTGATGTGATGAGCTTTGATCTGATGTAATTCTCCTGTGTGCCATAAATTCTCACTTCTTTGCTCTTTATTAGGATCATGGTGTGGCATGGCAGGATAAGCATTCAACCTCAAGGTCAGTTTGAACTGCAAGGTCAGTGGTTCAAACTTACCACACACTCCTCAGAAACCCTATACAGTGTCACTATGAGTGGGAAGCAACTCAGTGGCACTTAACAACAACATGATATTTATTGACATCATAGAAGTGAAGATTACAACACACAGGAAAATTACATCAGATCAGAACTCATCACATCATGGGATGATTGTACCATATTAGATCTCATCAAGGAGATGATAACTACATCTTGACTGCTAAACCACTGAGAATCCTGACCCAGACACGTTGACACAAAACCTTGACTATCATAGGTAATAAATAATTGACATTGATGAGATGCAGCTGCCCTGAAGAAATTGGGCTAGTCCCATGTCCTGGGATGGCCAATGCAGAAAAACACACTGGACGGAAAAGTCAGTTTGAACTGAAAGGTCAAAGAGTCAAACTCACCAGTCGCTCCTCAAAAACCCTTTACAGGGTCACTATGAACCATAACAGACTCAATGGCACTTAACAACTAAATGATGCTAATGAGGTTGTTGCAATCTATAGGTTTAGGTTGTATCTTAAGTCCATTTTTTTTTTTTTTTTGAGATATAAAAGAGAGAAGTAAGCAAAGAGAGAGAGAGACCTACTACCACCAAGGAAGAAGAGCCAGGAGTGGAGTGTGTCTTTGGACCTGGGGTCCTGCACTGTGAAGCTCCCAGATCCAGGGAATGATTGATGTCAAGATACAAGGAGATCTCTGAAGAATTCCAGGCCTACAAATGCTGGAAGGAGACAAGGGCTTTTCCGATGCTCAGAATTTGGTCTTCTAGCTCCAAAACTGAGAGAGAATACATTTCTGTTCATTAAAGCCATAGCAGCACTAGAGAACTGAGCCACAACCCAATCACCAAATTTGACAGTGCAGCATGTACACAAGCTAAGCACCGATACATCATCCTCAGCCAGATTCAATTTAATCAGCAGCATGTCATCCTAACAATTCCTTGCATTTACTATGGCAAGGACAAAAGACAGCTATGAGTGGGACACTATTTTAAATTAGAGTGGTCAGTGATAGCCTCCTTATGAATGTGATATTTGAGCTTAGAGCTGAGGGAGGAGAATAAGAGCTAGGAGGACAGCATGCAGATAGAAGGAACTGCAAGTATTAAAGACTGGAGGGTGGGAAAGGAGTTGGCATGCTAAAGGACAGAGAGAACATAATTGTGTCAAGGGGGGAATGATATGAGATTAACAAGATAAGCAGGAATCAGATTTGCACTGCCTGTGGATCCTGACAAGAAGGTTTTTGTTTGTTTTTTTAATTCTAGAAGATAGAGAGCTACAGAATTCATCAAATTAGGAGTGCTATAATCTGAAGGGTGAGCATAGTGGTTTGCTCCATAGGATAAGCACTGGATTGCGAACCACAAGGTCAACAATTTGAGCCTGCAAGCCACTCTGAGGGAAAAAGATGAGGCTTTCTGCTTCCACAAAGATTTGTAAAGCCTCAGGAACCCTATCCAGGGTCCCTATGAGTCCGAACCAACTTGATGACACTTAAGAACAACAGCAGTAATCCGAAGGAGATCATTCTGGCTTTGATGGAGAGAAAAGATAAGAGAAGATCAAGAGTGAAAGCTTCTGTCCAAGTGAGAAAAAGATGGCTTAATTAGAAGGTGACAGAGATGGGAAGGAATGTTGGTAGCACAATGGTTAAGTGCTTATCTGCTAACCAAAAGGTTAGTGGTTCTAACCCACCCAGCAGCTCTGCAGGAGAAAGATCGGACACCCTGTCCCTGTAAAGATTACAGTCTAGAATACTCTACAGGGCAGTTCTACTCTGCCACATGGATTGCTATGAGTTGGAATCAACTTGACAGCACCTAACAACAACAACAAGAAAATGAAGAGAGAGACTCAAGACAATACAGTAGTGGAATCAACAAGCCTTGCAGATGAATTGGTGGGGAAAGGCATTGTGCTGGATGTAAAGGAAGAATCAAGGCTGATGTCTAGGTCTGGGACATGAAGACAAAACAAACAGAAGTAGATAGATCAAAAACAAAATGTCAGCAGCCAGACGAGTATCAAAGAGCTCCTTTTGAACACAAGAAAACCTTATTTTGGAGTATTAGCATTTGGAGATATTTAAAGCCATGATGATCCATTGAATAACTAGAGAGACAAAAAACAAACCCATACCATGGATGTGTGCTACAATTCTGCTCTAAGAGTGGACATTAGGATGTTTATTATGAGAGAACAAAGCAGAGGGGTGAAATGCAGAACAGAGTCTCAAATTCTCATGGACTTCATAGACTTTCCAGAGACAAGGAGGCTGGATGAACCCCTGAAACTATTACCTTAAGATGATCTTTAATCCTTAAGCCAGAAATACCCCCTAAGTCTTTGGAATACCGGATAACAGTTTAGCTGAACTCATAAACAAAATCTGCCTTGACCATGATGTTATTTTAAGATATAGATAGATAGTTATAGATAGATAGATAGATAGATAGATAGATAGATAGATAGATAGAGATAGATAGATAGATAGATAGATAGATAGATAGATAGATAGATAGATGGGATCCAGTTGACAACAGCAACTCCAAAGATTAGATCAGAACCTTAGTGGGCAGTGAGTTTATGAGAATGAGAGGGGAACTACTCAGAAAAGGGGTGAGAATGGTTACACTCAAAGAATGTGATCATTGTTACTGAAGCACAAATTCAGAAACTTGAATTGGTAATGTGTTTTGATGTGTATGTTCTCAACAACAAATAAATAACATTAAAAAGAGATAAAACCAGAGAGATGAAAAAAAGAGAGCGAACCAACAATTCCCTAAAATTAGGATCTGCAGGATACTGATCAAACAATACTCTGCTGTCAGCTAAAATATTGCTTTATAGCAGTTCATGATATTAAGAAGAAAGAGTTACTAGGTTACTTATGGTGTGATCCATATTTACTCAAGAAGTTTCATGGGCAGGCATAAAAATGACAATACAAGAAATATGCACTAGAACATATACCAAAATATTAATAGTGGTTCTGAGTTGTTAGTGAATAGTTTGTTTTTTAATCTTTTTGACTATATTTTATAAATCTTCTGCAATGAGCATTATCGTTTAAGAGGAAAAAAGCAAAACCAAAAATGTATTCTTTACAACTCATCTTTGGGACTAAATCTTACTTCTAGGGACTCATGTGTGGTATTAAGCTAACCCCTAATGGACCAGGACAATTCAGGTCTGCCTTATGTGTTAACATCATTTGTGTAGCCATTGGTTCTCAACTTAGCTGCACATGAGTCAGCTGAGAAACTTACATTTCTCTGCCAGGGTGCTACCCCAGGAGACTGTGGTTTAAGTGGTCAGCACAGTAATGCAGGCATAATTATTTTTGTGACCCAGGTGATTCTGATGGGCAGGTAGGATTGGTAGGTCCTGGCTTGGGAAGCCCTGGCTTGGTCTCCAAAACACAGGTTCTAAAATTGTGAGAGGAGAGCAGAGTAAGGAGAAAGTGAGAGAAGGAGTAGAAAGGAGACTTGGGGAAAAAATCATTAAAGAAGAATTAATCAGGTCTCCAAATGCAAGGAAAAGGTTGAGAACTCCTCCCACCTCAAAATAGCTTTTATTTCACACCAGGTGCTAGTTAGCTGCAAAAATCTGATCCCTGCACAGAAGTTGATAATAAGAGGCCGTTCCCAAAGCTGCTGGAGCAGGTGTTTCCTTCCGAAAGGGGCGGGCCAGAACTGTAAATCTCATTTTGGAAGTTGTGAGCCCTGAGGATACTATTCTGTGGCGCTGCCACTCTCGCTGCCATCTGTACTGCATCTTGGCTCCTGTTTCTGGGGCAGCCCTCGATCCAACTGGCAAGCCCCGCGGTTTGCATTCTTGCACAGGATGTGAATGGAGGGGGAGCGCCTTTGGCAAAGCCAGCCTTGGGTCTCCTTCCCTCAAAAGATCCGCCAGTGATCCTTGCCCTGCTGGCTTCCTCTTTAATTGGCCCACACGGTGGGGAGCAATTGAGATTAAATGGCCGCTTGCTGGGTGAATGTGAGGAAAGGCCCACAATGCTAGGCATGCATCACCGTTTGGCCATTTGTTGTATCCCAGGATTGAATGAAGCGACTGCTGCTGCTGAAGCCCATGGGGTGTTCCGTTAAGTCATGGCAAAGCACGCTCTTAACGTGGGTTTGCAAAACAGCCTCCAAAGTCAAACCCAGTCTGTACTGGAGCCCTTCTAGACAGAGGGATGCCATGAGTGGAAGTCGGCAGCCAGAAGACACTAACAGGACTGGGCAGAAGAAAACTCAGAGCTATAAATCAAGAAAACAATGGGTTCATGTACTAGGGAACAGGAAAAGAGCCCCCTCAATTTGGATTACTCCTAGAATTCCCGCATTCTTCTAACAATGCTGTGCAGATTCTGGGGCAAAGTTTATCGGAGGAGAGTCCAGAAAGTCTGTATTTTGGCTGCTAAGGCCTAGATCTAGCCACTGATAACTATGATCTTGAGCATGCTGCTCAGCACTGTGAGGTTCTGCCAGAGTGTGACGAGAAAGCACAGAAAATGAAAGGTATGTGTGTAGCTTCCCCTCAGAGTGTCCTCAAAAGCAAGCTTCAAGAGCCCCATTCAGCTCTAGGAATGGATGGCAGACACATGGGTTAAACATTGAGCTGCTAACTAAAAGGTTGGTGGTTCAAACCTACCAGCTGCTCCATAGGAGTAAACATTCACAGTCTCAAACTCTCTGGAGCAGTTCTACTCTGTCCTATGGGGGGGGGGGGGGGTAATGAGTCAGAATCAGTTTGATGATATTGGGTACTTAGATCAAGCTGACCCAAACTTTAATCCCTAGGCAAATCCAGAAACTAATCACTTCTTGTCATCTGCATCACTACACCCCAACCCCTAATGAGTGCTCACCCTCATCTCTTACTACTATCTCTCTCTCTCTCTCTCTCTCTCTCATTCTCTCTCTCTCTCTCTCTCTCTCACACACACACACACACACACACACAGACTCTTGCCCCAGGAATTTTGTACTTCCCCCAAATCAGATCCATATTGGAGACCAAATTGAACTTCTAATAGAACAATCATTTCCACTCAGTAAAGATCTCATCAGGACCCTTGGTGATACCATGGTCAAGCATTCAGCTGGTAACCAAAAAGTTGGTGATTCGAACCCATCAGCTGTTACACAGAAGAAAGATGTGCCAGTCTGTTTCCATAAAGATTTACCATCTAGGAAATCCTGTGAGGCAGTTCTGTTGTGTCCTATAGGATTGCTATGAGTTGAAATCGACTCAAAGGCACTGGGTTTGGTTTGGGTTTAAGGATCTGTTCAACTTCTACTACAAACAAATTATAGGAGATGCTTCAGAAAGTTCATGGAAGAAATACCAATTTCTTTTAGTTATATTTTTGCATGAAGTTTTTGAAACCCCGTCATGTGTATCAAGACAGATGAACTAGGAAAACTGCTGCTCGGAATCATTAGTTACAAGTCAATTATAAATTGGCTGTTGGCCTATTAAACTAAGACTTTACTTCCTCAGTCCTTGAATTCTGACTGAAGTTAGTTGATAGGACCAATTTTTGACTAAGTCCCTTCCTAATTTTCAATCAGCAGGTGACAAAGTTTTAACTTTCTTTTTCTTGTATCCAGTCCAGCCTGACTTGCTGGGCCATCTTTAAGGTAAAAAGAGCTTCGGGTTGTCTGGACGGGGCTGGTGAAAGGAGATGGGAATAAGACTCTTGTGGTTCAATAGTGAATAACTGCTATCAGGACTGATTGTGAGTGAGTGTTGCAAATGTAAAGGTAGATGTTTTATAACAAAAGGAGGAGAGTGGTTGATCTTGCAATCCAGGAGCAGACAACCCTGGGACCATCAAGGGAAAATAGTGGAGTATGGGACCCTATCCAGAGAAGCAGTGACACAGATGGAGGCAGAGACGATGACATAGAGAGATGGAGTGGCTGGGGACTCTGGACTCAGGAAGGGAGAGGGGCTGTGTGCTGATGGTCAGGGGGAAGGCTTGTGGGGGTATACTCTTTGGTTGTTTGAATGGTTATATATTCCTGAGTGCTTTGGTGTACAAAAAAAAAAAAAAAAAAAGGAATGGAAGCAAATGCTGTTGAATGATGATGCATGGAAGGGATTGTAATCATTGTAATGAAATGAAATATGATAGGGTGAATGTAAAGCTGATGCTCTCCTATGTAAACTATCACTCAATTCACACAAAAAAACTTTTTTTTAAAAAAAGGGAATATTTAATGAGCTGGACTAACACAGTAGCTAAAACAATGGACTCAAAGATAACTAGGATTTTGAAGATGGAGTAAAACTGGGAGATGATTCATTCTATTGTATATAGAATTGCAATGAACTGGAGCTGATTCTATGGCAACTACTTTTAACAAAGTTCCTCCAAACCCAATGATGAAAATTCATACCCTTACCTAAGATAACCATTTTAAAGGAGGGTAAGTGAATGTACTTTTAACAGCCAAGAAATCTGTGGATGAATGGGTGATCTGCTAGCATGGTGGGAGACTGCATAATATACTTAAATCAGTTTATGAAACATAAGAAATGGAAACAACAACTCAAAAAATTCTAGATCTTAGGGGCAGTGAACTTATGTTAATGAGGAGGAAAAACTCAGAAAAGAAAGGTGAGAATAGTCGCAGGACTTGAAGGATGTAATCAATGCCACTGAATTGTACATGTAGAAACTATAGGATTTTACTGTTATTTATTTCCAACAGTGACAACAAAATAAATAACATTTATGAAAATATTAAAGAAATTTTTAAAAAGGAAAAAAAAAAGAGCGTTGGGGACAATTACCTGTGAGAGGTAAAGAAATATGCAAGACACCAGACAGAGCAAGAGCCACAAATGCAGATGCCACCAGGGACCTAACAGGTGATGAGGGAAAGTAAAGCAGACAGGTGCAGACTAAGGTAAACTAGGGAGAGCAAGTCTAGACTGAAGTGGGCAGCTGCTGTTCAGTGCCCACCAATTCTTACTCCCTGGGAACGGTGAGTGAGTTACTAGATAGAATTTTTCAATGCAAGCCAGAAACTCAAATCCATGTGACATCCCCAGTTTTTAAATATTGGCAACTAAGTCAAGTTTGGAGTCCCGATATGGTGCTGTAGGATAAGTGCTGGATTGCTAACCACAAGGACAGTGGTTCAAACGCATCAGCTGCTCCTTGGAAACCCTATACAGGGTCACTGTGAGTTGAAACCAAGTTGATGGCACTTAATGGCAACAGCAGGACTCCTGGTGTGGCACTGTGGGCTAATGGGTCAGTCTGCAAAGTCGTTTGAACTGCAAGATCAGGGATTCAAGCTCACCAGCTGCTCCTTGGAAACCCTATTCAGGGCAAGAATTGACTCAATGGCACTTAACAACAACAACACATAGCAACAGCAAGTCATGCTCAGAATCCTGGTGTGTGGCACCATAGGATAAACACTGGACTGCTAACCTATAGGTCAGTGGTTCAAACCCACCAGCTGCTCCTTGGAAATGCTGTGGGTCAGAACCAACTCAAAGGCACTTAACAACAAGTCAAGTTAAGCACAAAAAGCCACACAGGTCAGATGACATCTGGGGGCCAGATTCTGGAAACAGGCTGCCAATTTGTGACCTCAGCATGGACAGAGAATAGGGATGAGAATGAGAATAAAGAAGCACTACAACAAATGCAGAATGAAGAGTCTGCTGTCAGGAAAAGTGTCAGAAAGGTCTTACTTAAGACAGTACTAGATGATTGACTTAGAATTGTCAAACTTGGGGACTAGCAAAGGTATGGAGCAGAACTGAGATATCTGCCATGTTCAATCAACTGATGTGCAGGGAAAAATTCTCATGTGGCAGAACATTTTAAGTTTCCTTTGTTTTCACCTTTCAACGTTGGTAACCCTGTCTCATTGCTCGCAGCACAGGTCACAAGCAGCCTGGGACTCTACAAGGCTTGTTTCCAAAGTCTAAACCCCAATGAGGCTAGGAAGAATTCTCAGGAAAGGTATTTCGGTCCTTTAAGGAAGGTTCAATAAGTAGCCTACAAAGAACTTTCCCTGGGCCGTGGCAGTCAGGGCACACAGAGAGGTCTGAGGTCCTGTAGCAGAGGCAACCTGCTCTAGGAAGAACCAGTAGAGAAGCAGTCAGACCCCAGGAACACAGGGCTGTGGAACATCCAGGCAGGTGAGATCCCACACAGCCATCCATAAGATTCCTAGTTACACCTGGAAGCAGCAGAGAGCCCCTTACCCCATAATGGATAACACAGCAGGAACATGTTTGACAGATACTTCATAACCAGGTAGATCCCTTCCAATAACTAAGAAGACTAGTACTAAAATGTCCTAAAATCCAGTAGAATGGAAACTCAAAATAAAAGTTGTTTACTTTTTTTATACACCTCAGCTTGTGGGCTGAGATTCAAACCATCTAGGGAGGCACTAAGGTAACGGTACCAACTGCCTGTGAATTGATTCCTACTTGCAGTGGCCCTGTAGAACAGAGTAGAACTCCAGAGGGTTTCTGAGACTATAAAACTTTATGGAAACAGACAGTCTCATTGTCCTTCCATGATCAGCTAGTAAGTTTGGAGCTCCAACCTTGCAGTTAGCCATTAAGCACCAAAGCAGTGTCTGAACCTGGTAGGCTTAAGGTGGTCCCGAGTGACCTCCACTTCCTATATTCACACCCTGGTATAGTCACCTCCCATACTGCACCAGGCTTATTCTGTGTGACCAATAGGAGAAGATAGTAGAGATGATACGATACTTCCAGGATTAGGTTATAAAAAGACTACAGCGTCTGTCTTTGTCAGATCATTCACGCTGGGAGGAGCAAGTTGCCATGTTGTGAGCAGCCATAGGAGTGGCCCACATGGCAAAGAACTGAAACCTCCAAATAACAGCCAATGGCCACATGAGTGGACCTGGACACAGTTTCTCCAGCCTCAGCCAAGCCTCAACATGCCTACAGCCCCAGCTAACCACCGGACTGCAATGGCGTGAGAGAACTTAATGTCAGAACAATCTAACAAAGCCACGCCCAAGTTCCTGAACTTAGGAACTCTGAGGTGATAAATGTTTGATGTTTTAAGTTACTAAGTTTTGGGAGTAATTTTTTATGTCACTTGTCCTCCAGTTGATTCCGACTTATGGCAACCCCATGTGTGTCAGAGTAGACCTATTCTACACAGGATTTTCAATGGCTGATTTTTTAGAAGTAGATCACTAGGCCTTTTGCTGAGGCATCTCCAGGTATATTCAAACCGTCACCCTTTTGGTTAGCAGCCAAGCACATTGATATTCAATATAGCCCAGTCTCAACAGATGAGGGAGCACGGAGGCTCCATATGATAAGTACTGGACTGCAAACCACAAGGTCCACAATTCGAGCCCACCAGCCCACCCACTGGACTGCGAACCACAAGGTTCAAGCCCACCAAAAAGATGTGGCTTTCTGTACCCACGAAGATTCAAAGCCTCGGAAACCCTATGAGTCAGAAGCGAATCAACGACACTTAACAACAACAGATGAAGTTGATGTTAAACCTAGTACATTGGGAATTCGGTGATTGGGCAGCAGCAATTTATAAAGCATTATGTGTGTCGAAGCATTGCTCTTTGTCTTCTGATATAGTGCCACCAACCAGCCAAAGATGCTGATCAGGAAAGAGGAGTGGATGAGATAGATCGAGATGGATCATGACCTTGAGTAGATCCAAGAGAGAGGAGTTAGGTGGACAGTCAGAAATAGATGCTGAACCATGCTCTGTATTGGACACTCTGGGCATTACAAAACAACCTTCACACAGGAATTATGTACCAGTGGAGGGAAGTTTGCTATCATGACTTACACTACCTGTGAAGCTAAGAATTCCCAGGTATCCCAGCAGCTCCAAGTCAAAGCCCCCAGTACCAAGCCAAACCTGGGCAGCACAGGAACTTGAGTTGGGTGATTTAAGGTAAAGACTAATTTCTAAGAGCAGTGAATCTTTGCAAGTCACTTTTTCCTCCCACTCATTTTTTTACACAGAAGGGGAACATTTGCTGTTTTTTTAGTGCCTAGAGCCTTAGCATCTGCCCCCTTGTCATTTGAGAATGGAATTTTATGGCGCTTGCTGATTTTCAAAGTAGCCATTAATCCCTTGATGACAAGCAAAAAAGGGTTGTAAAATGGAACCCTGGAGGCTTAACCCAACTTGTTTTCATCTGCACGTGCCTGACATTTGCACTCCATGGTCTGTGAAGTTAGGTGGTACAACCTGGCAGCTCTAGAGCCCAGGGGAGGAGCTAGGGTTAGAAAGGCTGGAATTAAGCCCTCTCTGGAATGATTTCCCAAGGTCTTTTATCCAGTTCCCAAGTCTTTGCCCACACATACCCTTCTGTCTTGGGAAACATCCTGCAGGAGGCTGCTTTCAGAACGTCTGTTCTCCAATGAGCTATTGTTGCTTGTGTTCAAGGGCCTCCAAGGAAAGGTATAACTGAACCATGCATGATACAGGGTCTCTTACCACCTTGAGGTCAAAGTGCCTGCCTTCACCTGTGACATTTACATGTACAAAGGCATGAAGGATACATTTATTGCACTGATAACCCGAAGTTCTTCTTTATATTTTTCGGTTTCTACTGCTTATTGGAACTATTTTCCATAAGTTATTTCCAAATAGATTTGAAAACCATCTCTTCATCCTGTCCTGGGAAATGCCCTTTATCAAAATTGCCAGCATGTTAAACTGTAGCTAAAGAAGGCTAGGGGGAAATGCTGACCATATTTATGAAAGCGTATCTCTGGATATACTGTATTTGATAAAGTGTGGAAGTGAATTCTGAAGTAGTTTGGGTGTCATTCATTTCTGCTTCTGCAATTTAAGTTTATATAAATTTCATTCTTCATTTCTAGTGATAATGTAACACTCTTACAGTCACTAAACAGTTTTTGTCAGCATTATAACGAATTTCTCTAAGTCTGAACTAAGCCTTACTCAGTTAACCACTTTCTTTTTCGAGTCCATTAAGCAGAGATGAATTGTTCCCTATTGTAATTTTTTTTTCTACAAGGGCTGGGTTAGTGATTCAAATAACATTAATGGTTCTGAAGACATTAAAGATGGTAGCTATCAAAGTGTAATGTCCATATCATATACCTGTTACATGCAAAAGTTATAAAGAGGTCACATTATAGTCTAAGCTGCTGTTGACACATAGTGATGCTAATTTAGGGAAAAGGAACTCCTGGATGAACCAAATGGTTAATGTGTTCACTGCTAACTGAAAAGTTAGAGATTCAAGTTCACCCAGAGGTACCTCAGAAGTAAGGCCTGGTCATCTACTTCTGACTGGGAGTAGGGTGGAGACTCCGTCACTGAAAACCCTATGTATTCTGTAAGTTCTACTCCGACACATGAGTTATTATGCATTGAAATTGACTTGACAACAACTGTTTTGGCTTAATTTGGGGAAGAAGCAATCCAATCCAGTGGTAGCATTAGAAACTGCCCATTGCAGTAACTCTGGAATTCAGCCCAAGCACTGTATTCCCTTCCTGTTGCTCTTTTGGCAGAGTTCTTCAAGAAGCCACACCACAGCACAAATGAGAACATCTTGCTTCTAACCATAGCTTTGATATAAGCATTAGAAAGCATGCAAGATCACAACCATGCCAGGATTTGTTGGGACCTTTAAGCTTTATTTCAACTTTCTTTTCATAGATGGTAAACAAGATTTTCCCATGGTCGACTTTAAAGGACACAGTCCTACTCTGTACAGGTATACCTCATCTTAGTGTGCTTTACTGCACTTCTCACATAGTGTGCCTTTTACAAATTGGGCAACCATGTGTCGAGCAAGCCTACTGGCACCATCTTTTCAACAGCATGCATTCACTTCATAGCCCTGTGTCACATTTTGGTAATTCTCACAATATTGCAAACTTTCTCACAATGCTGTTGTACACTTAATAGAGTACAGTGTGATGTAAACATAACTTTCATAAGCAGTGGGAAGAAATTCCTGTGACTCACTTTATCACAATGTTGGTCTGGAGCCAAACCTACAATATCTCTGAGGTATGCCTGTATAATGGCCCAAACATGTGATGTAAAAGAGTACTATGAGAAGTGTGGGCTGGCCAGTGGGAATGCAGTTATCAGGGAAGGAGCAGTGGGTATGCATTGCTATTTTGTCAAAAGCAAGTAACAACCTTCTCTTCTCCATTCCTTTTGGAGCACTGTTCCCCTTACTCCACCCATCCCAACCATATAGTTCTGGTCAGCCTGCCAATCACAGGCTGAGCTAATTAGTGATTTATCACATGCCCTTGTCCCAGCCAAAGTCAGGTCAATCTGAGTCCTTCCTTAGGATTTTTCTTACTAAAGTTGTCAAGGAAATGCCCCTTCTCTTTCTAATCATGAGACTTTGACACTGTAAGTTTTTACAGTGAAAATCGGGAACTGCATCATATTTGGGTACAACTTTCTTCCCTATAGGGACCTAGAACAAAGTCAGCATGCAGAGAAGTAAAAACAAAAGCTAGGAAGTACAAGTGACATCCAAGTTCCTCAGTTTAGTAATCTCTGAGACCAGCACTTCCAGCATGCCGTCTTGTCCAAAGATTGGAACTTACAACTAACAGAGTCCTAATACGTAATGCTTTACAAATGGCGGTGCAAGTTGGGTCTTGAAGGCATGTTAAGACACTGTATGTATGTTCGAGTAAAGGTTCAGGGGTGGGGGTGAGGGGCAGAGAGAAGAGCAATCTTTGTTCAATGATCAAACTGGAGGGACAAATGTGCTCCAGGAATAGGAGAGATAATTGATCATGAGCAAGGTCAGGACTGTGTCCTTTAGGGTGTCTTTATTGCAGTTGGAATAAATACATACATTTAAATTGATTTCGGTTTCAACATTTCAGAGAAAATAGTGGAAATTTCCTTTCCATGACTACCTTACAACCACTTGATTCCATAACTAAAGGAAATCAATATTATCAGTTTATTTTGTATTCTTTTAGTGATTTTTTTTTTTTCACTAATATAAGCGATATGGATAACCATTTTTAGAAAGTTTTGAATGCTAAGAAAAGGTACTTGGTCTGTACTTGCTAGTCAGCAGGGAACCACTATAGATTTTTACCCCTGTGATCTGTTTTACATGCAGTAAAATGCATAGTGTAGATCCTTAAACAACAGAATGATGAGAGTAGTGTTTTAAGGTTTGGTGATCAGAACGGTTCAAAATATTTACTGGGTGAGTTTAGTGGTAGATTTGAGATGAAAGAATTTAAAATAACTTATGATAAAATATTCAAAGGCCTAATAGAAGTGTAATTGAAATCTCAGAGAGAAGACAAAGACACGGCACAAAATATTTGAAGAAATAATAGCCCCAAATGTCCAAATTTGTTGAAAAATAAAAATTTGCAAATTGAGGACATTTCATCTCAAGTAGGATAAATACAAATGAACTGCAGCTAGACACACATTCAACTACTAAAAGCAAATGAAAAGGAGAAAATCTGAAAGTAGCCAGATAAAAAGTACACTTCAGATATGTGGTGGTTGTGTGCTGCCAAGTCAGTTTCAACTCATAGCAACCCTGTATAGGGTTTGTGAGGCTGTGGATCTTTATGGGAGCAGAAAGCCTCATCTTTCTCCCATGGAGCAGCTGGTAGAGTTTAACTGCAGACCATGAGGTTCGAAGTCCAACTCATAACCCACTATGCTACCAAAGAATCACAAATAGAAATGATGACTGGCTTCTCACTGCAAACTCTGGAAGCCAAAAAGCAGTAGAATGACATCTTCAAATTATCAGGCCAGAATTCTATATTCAATTAAAATACCCTTCAAAAATGAAAAAAGTAAAGACATGTTAGATAAGCAAAGCCTAAGAGAATATATCACTGGCAAATCTGATCTATAAGAAATGTTAAAGAAACATCTTCACACTGAGGAAAAATAATATTCAATGGAAATTTGGGTCTACAGGAAGAATAAAGTATGCCAAAAATAGAAAATATGTGGGCAAATATAAAGTACTATATTTTAATTTCTTTAAAATACATATGACATTTAAAAGCAAGAATTGATACAATGAATTCTGGGGCTTATAATAGATGTGGATTTAATAACAGCTGTCACGCAAAGTATAAGTTATGTAAATGAAACTATGTGACTACAAGATACAGGTTGGGTGAAGTGGTATAATATTAACTCAAAGTAGACTGTGGAAAGTTAAGAATATATATTGTACTCTCTAGAAAATCATCAAAATTAAAAGCCATCAAACAAAATGGAATTCTAAAAAAATACTTAGTATTAAAGATTATAATAAAGGAAGAACAGACAATTAAGAAAAAGTACAAATAGCAAAATTGTAGACCTAAATCTATTCATATTAGCAATTATATTAAATGTAAATGGACTAAACATTTCAATTAAAATGCAAGAGATAGTTCCAGTGGTTAAGAAAAAGTATGATACACCTACATACTACTACTTACAAGAAACACATGTTAAATATAAAGATACCTGGTGTGGTACCTTAGAGAAACAGTGGACTGCAAGATTCATTTGAATCGCAAGGTGAGCAGTTCAAACCCACTAGCTGCTCCTAAGAAACTCCATACAGGAGTGCAATGAGTCGGAACTGACCAGATGGCATTTAACAACAACAATAGGCTTAAAAATAAATGGATGGAAGAACATATACCATGAAAATGGGAAGCATAAGAAAATCAGAGTGGCTATATTGTGTATTGTTGTAAACCACAAGGTTGGCAGTTCAAACCTATCAGTTGCTCCTTAGAAACCCTATACAGGGTCACTGTGAGTTGGAACTGACTCAATGGCACTTAACAATAACAGTTATAACATGCTAAACTATGATAAGATTGCTTTCAATTAGGAGAGACAGTTCTGCAATAATATAAAGCATCAGTTCTCAGGTAGATGCACAATCATAAATATGTATTAGTCAAATAACAGAACTTGGAAGTGTATGAAAAACTGATATAACTATTGTTTTCGTTAGGTGCCATCGAGTTGATACCAACTCATAGCAACACTAAGCACAACAGAATGAAACTGCCCGGTACTGGGCCAACCTCAAAATTGTTGCCACGCTTGAGCACATTTATGCTGCCACTTGGCCAGTCCATCTTGTTGGGGGTCTTCCTTTTTTTCTTTGACCCTCCACCTTACCTAACATGATATC
>NW_006408642.1:5292497-5312520 GCF_000296735.1 Chrysochloris asiatica
CAAGAAAGGCCATAAATCATAAGGTTGCATGTCAACTGGTTAGAAAAAAGAGAAACTAACCCCAAAGTAAGTAGAAGGGAAGAAATACAAATAAGAGATTAAGGTGATGAAATAGAGAACATTAATAGAGAACAGTAAAGACACAAATAATAGAGAAAATAGGAAAGCAATAAAGATCAAGAAGACTAAACACTGGTTCCAATAAAAGATGTACCAAGTTAATAAATCCCTAACTATTTTAATAGAATAGAGAAAACAAATTAGTAATATCAGGAACAAAATTTTATGACAATAAATCAAACAATTTAAACAAATTGGACAAATTCCATGAAAAAAAAATGTAATTTGTTACTTGATAAAAAAAAAAAAATAAGAATTCTGATACAGGCAGTCCCTAGGTTGAATGAGATCCGTTCCTGTGACTTTAAGTCTTCAAATGGAATTTATAAGTGATTCAGTACAAGTACACACAGTTCTTATTTAGCCTGACTTTAGTACAAGAACAGGCTCAAAGCTTTTTTAATGATTTAAATGTGGCACATGCAACAAAGGAAAATGATTGTGATGAAGAATTTGTAGGGGTTGGTTCTATTGTTTCAAAGTGAGGGCAACTGTCTTGGTGCATCACTGTGGTTTAATGTGCTGGACTGCAAAGTTGGTTTCAGCCACAAGGTCGGTGGTTCAAACTCACCGGCCTCTCTTCGGAAACACTATACAGGGTTGCTATGGGTCAGAACCAACTCAATGGTATTTAACAATAACAAAAAGCAATTATGAGTTGTCTATAAGTAGGATAATCATAACCCACACCTTAGTCCTCAAACTGTTATCTTTGCTCTTGAATATTTTAAGGAGGTGTTGTGCAACAGATTTGCCTAATGTAATACATGGTTTCATGTAGCTTTGGAAGATAGGTGCCTACTATCAAGAACAACTGTTTTGATACTCCTAATAATTATCTGGAGTCCTGATGTGGTGCTGTGGGTTAATGCACCAGACTGCAAAGCCATTTGAACTGTAAGGTTGGTCATTCAAGCTCACCAGTCTCTCCTCGGAAACCCTATACAGGGTCGCTATGGGTCAGAACTGACTCAACGGCACTTAACAACAATTATTATTTGTCTCTTTGTCGTACTGTGGTGACTTGCATGTTAGAAGCTATGCCAGTGGTATTTTAAATATCAGCAGGGTCACGAATGGTGGACAGGTTTCAGCTGAGCCTCCAGACTAAGACAGACTAGGAAAGAGAGACGTGTAAAGTTCAAATATGAATATGGAAGACCATAGAAGAATTGATGCATTTGAACTGTGGTGTTGGAGAGGACTGTTGAAAGTGCCATGGACTGCCGGAAAAACAAATAAATCTGTGTTGGAAGAAGCACAGCCAGGATGGTCATTAGAAACCACAATGGGAGACCTTGTTTCTCATACTTCAGACATGTTACATAGAGGGAGCAGACCCTGGGGCATCATGATTGGTCAAGTGTGGAGACAGGGAAAAAGAGGAAGGCCCCAGTGAGATGGACTGGCACAGTGGCAGCAGCAATGGGCTCAAGTGTAATAACGCTTATGAGGGTGGCATAGGACTGGGCAGTCTTTCATTCTGTTGTGCCAGAACTGACTCCATGGCACCTAACAACAACAACAATAATAAACTTCCATGCCATACTGTATATAAGCACTGGACTATTAACCACATGGCTAGTGGTTCAAACCCACCAGCCACTCTTCAGAAACGTTACACAGGGTCACTGTGGGTTGAAACCAACTCGACAGCACTTACTAATAACAACAATAAACTTCAAGTCATTGTCACTTTTGACAAGCAAATTTGTGTCATCTGCATATCACAAGTTGTTAATGAGATTCTTGGATCCTGATGCCACATCCTTCACATATAATCCAGTTTCTCAGATTACTTGTTCAGCAAGCATATAGTATGGTAAAGGGAGACACCTTTTCCGATTTTAAAATATTCAGTATCTCCTTATGAACCTTAGTGGTACCATGGGTTAAGCATTGCGCTGCTAACCAAAAGGTCAGGAGCTCAAATCCACCACCTACTCCTGTAAAGATTTACAGACTTGGAAATCCTAAGGATTCATTCTACCCTGTTTTATGGAGTTGCTATGAATCAGAATTAACTAGACAGCAATGGTAGTATTCCCTTGTTTTGTTCAAAATCTTAATCCATGTATAGGTTCCACTTGGGTGTAATTAAGTATCCTGGAATTCCCACTCTTTGTAATGCTATCCATAATTTGTTATATAATCCACATAGGCAGATGCCCTTGTGGAGTTAATAAAATGCAGATGATTATCATCATTAAACTATCCCTCATTTCACATCCTCTTCTGAAGCTGTCCTGAGTGTCTGACAATTCCATATCAGTATAGGGCTGCAGCCATTTTGCTAACCTGTGAAATGAATAATAGTGTTTGATAATTGCTGCATTCTGCTTGATCACCTTTCTTTGGATTGAGTACAAATATGGATCTCTTCCAACTAGTTGGCCAGGTCTTCAAATTTCTTGACATGAGATGAGTGAGCATTTCAGCATTGCTCTGTTTGTTAAAGAAACTCAATGGGCATTCTGTCAATTCCTGGAGGCTTGTTTTTCACTAAGTAAAGTTGTCAGAGACTTCGTTGTACTTGGATAAGCAATCAGTGCCCTTGGAAGCAGCAGTCAACAAATCAGACATATCGGATTAGGGAAATCTGCTGCAAAAGATTTCTTCAAAATGTCAAAAAGCAATGATGTCACTTCAATGACTCAGGTGTGCCTGGTAGAAGCCGTGGTATTTTCAGTCACCTCATTTGTGTGTGAAAGATGGACAGTGAAGAAGAAAAAATGGAAGAATGGACACATTTGAACTAGTAAATTAGTGGTGGTGAAGAATATTAAATATACCACTGCCCACAGAACAAACAAATCTGTCTTTGGGGAAGTGCTTCCAGAATACTCCTTAGAAGCAGTGTTGGTGAGACTTGAAATTGCTTACTTTAGATACGTCATCAGAAAAGACCAATCTATAAAAAAAGAGTAAAGTAGAGGACTTCTGGTGTGGTCCTGTAGGATCAGCACTGGACTGTAAACCAAAAGGTTCTAACTCATCAGTTGCTCCTTGATATGCAATAAGCCGTGGACTGTGGGTGAACCAGAAGGTTAGCAGTTCAAGATCACCAGCCACTCCATGAAAGACAAATGAGTCTTTCTGCTACCACATAGATGGTTGCTATGAGTCAGAACCAACTTGACAGCACTTAACAACAAACAACAGCAAATACATTGTTTAATAGGAAGTCAAATGGCACAGTTTGCTTCACAGAAATAGAGTTAAGAAAAGCACTTTCATATTCATTGTCCCATTACCAAAATGGGATAGTATCTGTTTTCTGGTGGAGGCAAAAATATCGTGTCATAATAGTACTTATCTATGTAGTATACTTAAGTAAGTAATAGTACTTACCTATGAGTTGCTAACCACGAGGTCTACAGTTCGAATTTACCAGTCACTTCACGGGAGAAAGATGAGACTTTTAGATTAAAGTCCCATAAGGATTTAGAGCTTCGGAAACCCTACCTATACAGTGTTGCTATGAGCCAAAACCGACCCCTCGGCCATGTGTTCCAAAGGAAAGGTTGTTGGAAACAGAGCCATCTGATAATCTAAGTGTTATTAATGGGAGGTGCCCCTGGATGGTTAATCTAATTGATTGCTAACTGGTAAACTGGAGATTCGAGGGTACTGAGATGTACCTAAAGAGAAAGACCTGGCAATCTACTTCCCCAAAAACCAACCACTGAAAGCCTTAGAGTCAGCAAGAGTCAGGGCTGAGTCCATGGCAACTAGTTAGTTTTTAACAGAAGCCTCAGAATAAAATCCTATCAACTATTTAGAACTGAAACTATACTCCATATAATAAAAAAAAATTATAGTGGGTCTGTAAAGGAATGTCAAAGAAACCTAAACTTATATCACCTGCAATTAGTTCTCTCCTGGAAACAAATAGCTCAAGAGAATAGAAGACAATTTTCCTCAGGCACATATGAGAAGGAAGAGGAGCCAACCATCCCATAATCCCGTTATGGTAGAAACTCCTATGTCAGAGAGAAGAGGCTCCATTCCAGTTTACCCAGTTAGTATGTGAATTATATATGATTTTAGATGAGGCTCTTTAGGAGCAAAGACTCGTCTCAGTGTCTTAACTGCTAGAAAGGGTGCAATTAAAATACATTTATGGCCCCACGGAAAGAGCAACAGCCATTAAAATTGTACAGCTGATTAAAGGAAAACTCATAATTGAATGAGATTACTTCAGTCTCACTGTAGTACTCACATATGCCTGCTAAAGAGCCAGTTCCTAGATGCAGAATACAATTTAGTTGTTTGCCTGTATTTGGGGAGGTGTCTGAAAGTGATTAATATCAGGGAATACCCAAACAGAATTCCTTTTAAAGGGATTAATTATATGATAGGGGGAAATATATCAACCACTGAAAACCCAATAGAGCACAGTTCTACTCTGACATACCTGGGACAGTCGGAATCTGAGGGCAACTGGTGGTTTTAAAGGGTCCTAATGTCCTTGTGTGGTGCTGTGGGTTAATGCACCAGTCTGCAAAGCCGTTTGAACTGCAAGGTTGGCGGTTCAGGCTCACCAGCGTCTTCTTGGAAACCCTATACAGGGTCGCTATGGGTCGGAACCGACTTGACGGCACTTAACAACAACAACAACAAAATGTCCTTGACTCATTACTGATCTCAGCAATGAAAGGTTTCAGCCCATACTTTTTGACTCTGAACCAAACTGTGTAGCTCCAGGCTGCAATACATTAGAATCCGTGGGCCACAAGAGAACTTTGGAATAGACTTTTGTCAGGATGAAATGCCTTCCTATCTCTGCGGAACTTGTGACACTCTGAGGATGCAAAAATCAAAGCGGTGCAGATGCTCTAAAAATCCCGAATGAGGCAGGGGACAGGGGACGGAAGTCAGATTGAGCAGATGAATTATTTAGCCATACTATGAAACATTCCATCTGATTGTTCGGCAGTGAGGTAGAATATGCGAATGAAGGTTAGAGAAAGTTGTAAGTACACTCTAGGACTCTTCTTCCAAACTACGGGTGGTGGTGGTGGTGGTGGTGGTGGTGTGCCGTGAAGTCGGTTCACTTCCAAACAACTGGGCACGTTTTTATATCACAGAGCAAACCTTGCGCTTTCCAAGGCGATTAGCGTCCTGTTGGGAAATAGCCTTTGGCACACCGCCATCTAGTGACGGAACTGGAGAATTAAACTTGTTTTTTCTTCTTTTTTTCTTGAAACCTTTGGAGTAGAGGTAGGGACAACTCATGTAAACTTGTTCTTTTGCATCTTAGGCGTGGCACTGTCAGATAAGCACTGAACTGCTAACCACAAACCACTCCTCGGAAATCCTAGACAGGGTTGCTATGCCAGTGCATTTAACATAACTGAAGAGAGGAACCTCTTTGTTGTTAAGTGCCATTGAATTAGTTCTGACATAATGACCCTGAATAGAGGAACCTCTACAGCCTTTAATATTGGCAGTGCGGGCTGCCTTCATCAACTCAGATGAAGACAGTGATGCTCATTTATATGCCTAATGCATAATAAACCCACAAAACACATATTTTTACCAGCAATCAATGGCATTCAACTCACCACTTCCTAGAGTTAAGCCAAATCAACGAAGCTTGTCAAGGTGCCTTACCCCAATGACCTACAAACCAGGTAGTCAAAAGCACCAGGTATAAGTAACAACAGCACTCTGTAGGGTGGATATGGAAGGTAAGACTCAATTCTTTCCTGTGTTTTTAGGGCTATCAAGCTCCTAGGACACGGACGTTATGGGTCAGAACCGACTTGATGGCACTTAACAATAACAGTATTCTTTCTGTGAGGATCCCTAGTGCCGCAGCAGTTGAAGCATACAACTGCTAACTGAGACGTTTGAACCCACCAACTGCTCCACCATAGAAAGAGGTTAACAGTATGCTTCTGTAAAGGTTGTTGTTGTTGTTGTTGTTGTTAATTGCCATTGAGTTGGTTCTGACTCTTCCCAAGGAGTGGCTGATGAGTTTGAACCGCTGACCTTGAGGTTCAAACTGATTTTACAGTCCACCGTGTTAACCCAGAGCTCCACACCAGCCTTAGAAACCCTCTGTCCTATGAGGTCACAATGAGTCAGAATTGACTTGATGATTTGCGGTTTGGGTTTGGATTCTTTTCTTAAGTCCCAAAGAGAATTGTGGCTTTAGTCATTTTGACTGGTTTCACAAACACCTCTGGGAATCTGAGGAAACATATGGACTCATCAGAAAACTGTCCTCAAAATCTTGTATATGATTTTGTGCGATTCACTGTCCTCTAAAGCTTATAGACTCGTAGGTTAATACTGCCTCAATTAGAGGCTAAAAGTTTTTTCTGGAAACAGGTGAATGGTGGACTGTCCCTCAGCCTTTCTTTTAAACCCTGATTGTCAGCACTGGGAAATATTTATTTACTGGTGAGCACAGGGTTCTGGGAACCCTGGTACCATAGTAGGTTGGTTACACATTGGGCAGCAGTTTGAATCCTCAGGAGAAAGATGAGGCTTTCTGATCCCACAAAGATTTACAGCCTCAGAAACCCTAAACAGGGTCGCTACGAGTGGGAAGTGACTACATGGCACACAACAGCAGCACAGGGCCTAGAGAATCCCTTGGTGGTGCAAATGGTTAAAGTGTTCTGCTGTTCATTGAAAGCTTAACAGTTCAATTCTATCCAGAGACATGCCGGAAGAAAGGCCTGGAGATATACATCCCAAAACTCAGCCATTGAGAATTCTGTGGAGCATAGTTCTACTCTGAAACACACAGGATCACCATGAGGTGGAGTTGACTCAATGACACCTGGGTAACTGGTTCTAAGGGCTGGTCTTAAACATGTTGTCATTTATGTCCTGGGGCAGATTAAGGGCCTGCCAATATTTTTATTCAAAATTATTGAGCACATGCAATCAATGTCACAAAACAAAATGTGTATCAAATGCTGAATGGAAAATCAATTTGCTCTGTAAACTTTTACCCAAATCACAGTAAGAACTGCTGAAACTTGCTCTTGAGTGTAGAGATGCTAAAACAAATGAAAGAAATGATGAAGTAAAAGTGCTGAACAGAAAATATCAAAGGCAGTTCAAGAAGACAAAATAAAGCATAATTAAGTGTTCAAAGACCTGGAATTATAAAACCAAAAAGGAAGAATGTACTCAGCATTTCTCAAGCTGAAGAAACTCAAGTAAAACTCAGTTTTGACTTGTAATACTGAAGGATTCTATGAGCAAAAATATTGATGCAGAAAGTATCAAAAGAAGATGGGAGGAATACACAGAGTCATTATACCAAAAAGAAGTGGTCAACAATCAACCATTTCAGGAAGAAGCATATTATTAAGAACTGGTTCCATGGACTGCCAGAAGAATGCATAAATCTGTTTTGAAAGAAGTACAGCCAGAATGTTCTTTAGAAGCAAGGACAGCAAGAATTTATCTCAAGTACTTTGGACATGTTATCAGGAGGAACCAGTCACTGGAAAAGGACATCATGTTTGGTAAAGTAGAGAGTCAGTGAGAAAGTAGAAATTCCCCAAAGACATGGGTTAACACAGTAACTCCAACAGTGAGCTGAAATGTAACAATTGTGAGGATAGTGCAGGACTTGGGCAGTGTTTCATCCTGATGTACAGGGTCACTATGTGTCAGAACCTACAAAACAGCTACAGAAATACAATAAAATTAAGGGGAAATGAAATAATAATTCCATGTGTTGGGAGAAACCATCAAGAAGTGCTTCTTTCAAAGAGGATCAGAGAAGGGGGCTCCAAACCCTGGTCACTTTGTTTTGTTGCATTTGAAAGTTCCAGATTCCTACTAAGAAAATCTGGTGTTCCTGGAATGGATTTTGTTCACCTCTCCACCTCCATATCAGCATGCTTGGGTAAAACTGTTGTTCATCTCACAGCATGCATAACTAATTGCAATTTGCACTGAGGCTCCTGAGCCGTTCACTGCAGAAGGGCTAGTGAGCCCTTCCAGACTGCAATAGACTTTTAGATGTTACTATACTGCCTCTTCCCTCCAAACCAGGGGCTGCCCTTGGGCAGTATGACAGTTACAAGCAGAAGATGAAAGCCCTGTGAAATCCACTGATATTAGATGATCTCTACCATCTGTCAGGCACTTTGAATTTTTAAACAATAAAAAGAACTGTTGTCCAGAGATGCCAGCAGCCCTGGCCATCCATATGAAACTCACACCTTCCAATAAAAGAGTGGCATGTTAGGTGAGGTGACCTAATCTATTGCTACTCACTGGAAACAGCAGAACTTTCCCCAACTCTGGACCTCAAGGTCAGTTTGAACCACAAGGTTGGTGGGTCAAACTCTCCAGCTGCTCCTCGAAACCCCTATATATAGGGTCGCCTGGGTCAGAACCAACTTGCTGGCACTTAACAACAACAACATCACCAATAAGACATCCTGGTGTGGCACTGTAGAATAAGGGCTCCACCACAAGGTTGGTTTGAACTACAAGGTCAGCGGTTCAAACTCAACAACTGCTCCTTGGAAACCCTATACAGGGTCGCTATGAGTCAGAACTGACTCAACAGCACTTAATAACATCACCAATAAATAATGCATTATGTTGGAGCACAGTATATCTTCTTTAGATTCAAAAATTGTGCATGGATCACTGCGATTTCAAGCACATCATTTTTCTCTCATATATACTTCAATAATTTTAGGGTGACATCTTGTCTAGATAGGCAGTATGTTCATGCAAGATCAAATATATCACATATTCAGGTGAACAATAGGATGAAACAGGGAGAAGCAAGTCAACTTTACTGGAGGTCACGGGTGGTGAACTATGGCGTAGTTGTTCACAGAGGCATTGTTTAATCTGTATTTTGTTGTTGTTAAGTTCCATCAAATTGGTTCCAACCCATAGCAACCCTGTAGAGGGTTTCCAAGGAGTGACTGGTGAGCTTGAACCACTAACCTTGCAGTTCAAACCCACTTTGCAGTCTAGCGTTTTAACCCACAGCTCCATACCAGGACTCCTTAAACTGCATAGAATTTAGAAAAAGTGAAACCAAAATTGTAACATGGAATTTTCACTTCTCTTTATAGGAAAGGGAAATCAAAAGACCTGGTGACACTAAGCATGGCCACCACTTAAGCCATGTTCTTAGATGCAGTCAAGTCACTTCCAACTCATAGCAATCCCGTATACTATAGAACAAAACACTGCCCCGTCCTGCACCCTCCTCACAATCTTTGCTACATTTGAGCCTATTTTTGCAGTCACAGTGTCAGTACATTTTGTTGAGCATCTTTCTTTTTCACTGACCCTCTACTTTGCCAGAGAGTATGCAGGCTCCATAGGATAAGCACTGGACTGTGAACCACAAGGTTGGTGGTCCAAGCCCACCAGCCACTCTGCAGGAAAAAGATGAGGCTTTCTGCTCCTGCAAAAATGTACAGCCTCAGAACCCCTATTCAGGGTTGTTATGAATCACAACCAAGTTGACATCACCTGACAAATATTGCTACTTTACCAAGCATGATGTTCTTCTCCAGGGACTGGTCCCTCCTGAAAACATGTCCAAAATAAGCAGATGAAGTCTCTTCAACCTCACTCTAAGGAGCATTCTGGCTGTACTTCTTCCACGACAGATGTGTTCATTTTTCTGAAAGTTCATGGTATATTCAATATTCTTCACCAACATCAATATGCAGTAATTTTTCTTTGGTCTTCCTTATTCATTGCACAGCTTTCACATTCATATGAGGTGATTGAAAATGCCATGGCTTGGGTTAGGTGCACCTTAGTCCTCAAAGTAACATCTTTACTTTTTATCACTTTAAAGAGCTCTTTGCAGCAGCTCTGCCTCATGCAAGACATTTGATTTCCGGACTGCTGCTTCTGTGGGTATGGATTGTGGATCCAAGAAATCCTTGACAACTTCAATCTTTTCTCCACTTATTATGATATTGGTTATTGGTCTAGTCATGAGGATTTTTGTTTTATTTATGTCGACATGTAATCCTTACTGAAAGCTATATTGTTTCCAATCTTCATTAGTAGGTGCTTCAAGGCCTCTTCACTTGCAGGAAACAAGGTTGTG
Organism: Chrysochloris asiatica; assembly: GCF_000296735.1. Lineage (NCBI taxonomy): Eukaryota > Metazoa > Chordata > Mammalia > Afrosoricida > Chrysochloridae > Chrysochloris > Chrysochloris asiatica. Next base: position 5,302,690 of record NW_006408642.1, read on the forward strand.
TCGTCTGCATATCACAGGGTGTTAATGAGTCTTTCTCTAATCCTGATGCCAAATTCTTCTTCATATGCCCCAGCTTCTCAGATTATTTGTTCAACATACAGACTGAATGAGTATGGTAAACAGATACAACCCTGACACAAGCCCTTTTCAGATTTTAAACCACACCTCTTGGTTGGTCTGTGTACAGTTTTCACATGAGCTCAATTAAATGTTCTAAAATACCCATTCTTTACAATATTATCTATAATTTGCTATGATCACATGGTCAAATGCTTTGATAGTCAATAAAACAGATGTGATCATCTTTCTCTGCTTTCAGTCAATATCCATCTGACATCAGCAATGATCCCCCTCATTCCATGTCCTCTTCGGAATCCAGCTTGAATTTCTGGCAGTTCCCTGTCCATGTACTTCTGCGACCATTTTTTAATTGCTTTTTGATAATTTCTGAATTCTGTTGCATCACTTTTTTTTGGAATAGGCATAATAGATCTCTCCTAAGAATTGGAGGTCAAAGGATGGAGCATCAAATGCAGAAGTGAGAGAGAGAGAGAGAGAGAGAGAGCTTTTCTGAAATCCATATATACTAGGGGCAGACTACACTCCCAAGGAAACTGATGGACTTAGAATTGATTGGCTTTTCAACTGATTGCTTATATAACATCACAAAATGGAGGATAATTAAATTACATGAAAGCAATCAGTCCAATGTCTGCCAAGCCAAATTAGTGTATAGCATTAACCATCACACATGGAGGAAAATTTAAATGTTTCTAAAGAGCAAACAGTTTGATGGCTGAAGATAATTAGAGAGAAGTTTGGAAAGCACTTTCAGCTACATGTCCTTGGTTTAATTGCTTTGCCTCTCTGGGTCTCAGTTTACCCATCTATAAAGTGAAAATAATGTTAGTACCTTTTAAATAAAGTTTTTCTGAGAATTAAATGTGTTCATATGTATAAAGAACTTTAGTGACTAGCTCATACCAACTACTTCATAGCATATTTCAGATTCTACTTTGAATAAATTTTGGTCACCAGCTTATGAGTTGTTTCTAAACTTGATGAAAATCATGCTCTAATTTTTCTAATTAAAGAAACATTGAACAGTGTTGTTTAATGGTTAACAGCCTGATTCTGCAGGCTCTCTGGCCCTCAGTTTAATTATCTTTTAAATAGGAATAATATTAGTACCAACCATAAAGGGTTGTTGTGAGGATTAAATATGTTATTACATATAAAAACATAAAACAGAGGCTGATACATTAAATTAGATTCAGAATATGAGGCTATTATTGCTGCTTTTGTGATAAAAATTCCCCGTTCTTCTGGTTGCTGATGGGGTTGTTAAGTACCGTGGTGTCGGTTCCGACTCATAGTGAACCTGCACAGGGTTTCTGAGGCTGTAAATCTTTACGGAAGCGGAAAGCCTCATCTTTCTCCCGCGGAACAGCTGGTAGTTTTGAACTGCTGACCTTGAGGTTAGCAGTCCCATTCGTAACCACTACGCTACCGGAGCTCCTTCTGGTTGCTGATAAGGTTTTTTAAAAAGCTCCAATAGAAGCTGATCATCAGAGACAAACCAGGCTCATGCTTTCACGTCAACACAGACCTTACTGTTGTTGTTGTTGTTAGGTGACATCAAGTTGATTGTGACCCTATGAACAACAGAACAAAACTTTGCTAGATTCTTCGCGATACTCACAGTTGTGATGTTTGAGCCCATTGCTACTGTCTTTGTGTCAGTCCATCTCCTTGGGGGATTTCTTCTTTTTCACTGACCCTCCCTTTATCAAGTATGATGTCCTTCTCCACGGACTGGTGCCTCCTGATAACATATTCAAGGCCATCCTCACTTCTATGGAGCATTTGACTGTACATCTTCCAAGATAGATTTGCTTATTGTTTTGGAAGTCCATGGTACTTTCAATATTCTTCTCCAATATCATCATGCAAATTATTCTTCCACAGTGTTTCTTATTCATTGTCCAATTTTCATAAATGTATGAAGAAACTGTAAATACCATTGCTTGGGTCAAGCACCCCTTAAACTGACATCTTTGTTCTTAAACACTTTTAAAAGGTCTTTTGCAGCACATTTGCTTAATGCAATATATCATTTGATTTCTTGACTGATGCTTTGATGAGTGTTGATTGTGGATCCAAGCAAAATGAAGTCTTTCACAACTTCAATCTTTTCCCCATTTATCATGGTGTTACTTATTGGTCCAGTTGTGAGGATTTTCACTTTCTCCACACTGAGGTGCAACCCATTACTGAAGGTTGTAGTCTTTGATGGTACCCTCTTCACTTTTAGCAAGCAAAGTTGTATTATCTGCATATTACAAGTTGTTAATGAGCCTTCCTCCAATTCTGATGACACATTCTTCTACATGTAATCCAATTGCTCAGATTATTTGCTCAGGATACGATTGATAAATGTGGTGAAAGGATGCAATCCTGGCACACACCATTCCTGATTTTTAACCATTCACTATCTCCTTGTTCTGTTCAAATGACTGCTTTGTGGTCTACGTATAGGTTGCTCATGAGCACAATTAAGTGTTAATGGAATTAATGGAATACCCATTCTTCACAGTGTCCTCCACAATTTGTTATGATGCACACAGTCAAATGCCTTTGCATAGCCAGTAGTAAAGCACAAGTAAACATCTTCCTGATATTCTCTGCTGTCATCCAAGTTCCATCTGATGTCAACAATGATATCCCTCATTCCATGGCCTCTACTGAGCTCACTTTGACTTTCTGGAAGCTCCCTGTTGATGTACTGCTGAAATCATTTTTAAATTATCTTCAGAAAAATATTACTTGCATGTGATATTAGTGATATTATTCAATGATTATCGCATTCAATTGGGTCACCTTTCTTTGGATTGGGCACAAATATGGATCTCTTCCAATCAGTTGGCCAGGTAGCTGTCTTCCAAATTTCATGGCTTATACAAGTGAGGACCTCCAGTGCTACATCAGTTTGTTGAAAGTTGTCAATTTGTATTCTGTCAGTTCCTGGGTATTCTGTCAGTTCCTGTTTTTTACTTCTCCTTCAGTACCATCATCAGATCTTGATCATATGTTGTTGTTGTTAGATGCCATCGAGTTGGTACCGACTCATAGCGACCCTATGCACAACAGAACAAAACCCTGCCCGGCCCTGGGCTTGATCATATGATACCTCTTGAAATGGTTGAACATCGCTCAATTCTTTTTGTTACAGTGACTCTAATTCCTTCTATCTTCTTTTGGTGCTTTTGCATTATTCAATATTTTGCCCATTGTTGTTGTTGTTAAGTGCCATTGAGTCGATTCAGATTCATAGTGACCCTGTATAGGGTTTCCAAAGAGCAGCTGGTGAGCTTAAACCACCAACCTAGCAGTTCAAACGACTTTGCAATCTGATGCATTAGCCCACAGTGCCACACCAGGATCCATTTTGCCCATAGAATCCTTCCATACTGCATTCTGAGGCTTGAATTTTTCTTCAGTTCTTTCAACTTGGGAATGTTGAGTATATTCTTTCATTTTGGTTTTTAATTCCAAGTCTTTGTACTTTATTATAATACTTGTTCTACTTGAGCTGTCCTTTGAAATTTTCTGTTCAGTTTTTTTTTTTTTCTTCTTCTTCATTCCTTCTAGTTGCTTTAGCTTCTCCATGCTCAAGAGCAAGTTTCAGAGCTTCTTCTGACATCCATTTGGACTTTCCTTTCCTTTATGTCTTTTTAATGACCTTTTGCTTTCTGCCTACATGATGTTCTTGTTGCCATCCCATAACTCTTCTGGTCTTCGGTCATTAATGTCTTATGCATCAAATCTGATTTTGAGATGGTCTCTAAATTCAGGTGGGATATACTGAATGTCATATTTTGGCTTTCATGACAAAAAAAAAAAAAAAGTTTTCATTTTCTTCTGCTTCAGCCTGAACTTGCATATGAATGATCAGTTGCTAGGCTGTTCCACAGTTGGCCTCTGGCATTGCTGTGGTTGGTGATACTGAACATCTCCATTGTTTCTTCCCACAAATGTAGTCAATTTGGTTCTTTTGTTTTCCCTCTGGTAAGGTCCCTGTGTATAGTCCCTTGTATGTTTTTGAAAAAAAAGTTTTGTAGCAGTTCAAATCTACCAGCCGCTGTGCAGGAGAAAGAGGAGTCCTTCTGCTCCTGTAAAGATTTACAGCCTCAGAAACCCTATACAGGGTCACCATGAGTCAGAACCGACTGGGCAGCACACAACTACCACCACCACCACTGGAGAAGAATTCTAGGGTTGTTGTTAAATGCCATTGAGTTGGTTCCACTTCATAACAACCCTGTATAGGGTTTCTGAGGAGCAGCTGGTGAATTTGAACTGCCAACCTAGCAATTCAAACAACCTTGTGGTCCAGTGTTTATCCTACAGTGCCACACCAGGACTCCTCTACTGGAGAAGAAGAATTCTAGGGTAGGTATTCGGAATTCAAACCCAAGAATTTGCATCAGATGAAACATTTAAAATTAATTAATTGCAAATACAACAACTAACAGGAACCATTCATGCAAATTTACGTCTCAGAAACACATAAATGATCCATTCATTTCAAACGAACAGAGATCATCATCTGTGCCCTCTGTAGTGTGGCAATGACTTTGTTCAGAGTTCATGGGGAGACTATCAAAGCCAAAAACAAACCTGTGGCTGTGGACTAGATGATGAATCACGGCAGTTCCCTGTGCTCCCGGGTAGAACTGCTTTTATAGACTTTTCTGGCCTGTCATCTTTATGGAAATAGATCACCAGGCCTTTCTTCTGTGGTACTTCTGGGTGGGTTCAAACCACCAACCATTAGGTTATTTGTTGTTGTTTTTACATGCCATCAATCCATTTTCGACTCATGGTGACTTCATGTGACAAAGTAGAACTTTCCTAAAGAGTTCTCTAGGCCGTAATCTTTACAGAAGCACAACGCCAGGCCTTTTTCCACAACACTGCTGGGTGGGTTCAAACTGCCAGTCTTTTGATTGTCAGCTGAGCACTTAAGCATTGCACCAGAAGGACTTCTTCCTTAGTAGGGTACTGGAGTGGCACTGTAGGATAAGCACTAGATTGCTAATTGTGAGGTTGGTGCTTTGAAGCCACCAGCCACTCCTCCTAAACCCTATACAGGGTCTACATGAGTCAGAAGGGCTCAAAAGCACTTAACACCAACAGTCAAATGCAAACCATTCATACCACCCAGGAAGGCTACAATTGATGTCAAAACAATGACTCAAGCTTTTACAATAGCTCAGTGACCACTTTCTTTCCCATTAGCACTTTCCAAGGACCTGTTCACACAGGTTAAAATGGACATCACTAAAATGAAGACTGTAAGGCCCAGAGCTGGGGGCTTGAGTACAATTCCTGACCTGGAGAACCACTAGGAAGAGAGCGCAAAGAACACACTTGAAAACAAGATTTCTTTTAAAAACCTTCCTGGTGCTAGCTACATTGACAGGTGCTTGAAATAATGATTTCTGACTGCAATAAACAAATGACAATAGTCTAAGGCAGTCCTACTGGAGGTTGGTTATGAATTCTATACTTCAAATCCTAAAAACAGGCCATATGCTATTGTAAATATTGATTGGTTTGGTTAGAAAGGAGATTCAAGGATGAAAGATAAGAAAAACTATGCATTTTGGGGGGGCTATGTCTAATGAATTCTTACTATTTTACAGAAATTATCTAACCATTTGAAAAATCCAAAGACTCATCTTATCATGAGATAAATGCCAATGGCAGTCAATAATGAAAAGTACAGGGTAGTCACTGGAAAGCTAACCATTAGGTCAGCAGTTCAAATCCACCAGAAAACCTATACAGGGTTGCTAAACATTGTAACTAATTTGATGGTTCTTAACAACAAAAACAACCAACTATTATGTGTCTATAGCACACATATGAGAATTTGATCTCCCAAATTATAATATTTTGGAAAATCCATCACCACCCTATTTAAGGGTTTCTTATATAAGAAAGAAAAACTACAAGGCATCCTCACTCAAGAACATAGGTACAAAAATAACAACAACAACAACAAAATACAAGCCAAATAAACTAAAGAATACATGGAAATGAGTTTAGCCCAGGAAAGCGAGCATATTTAATGTTTGAAAAATCAATTGACTCTTCACATCAACAGATTAAAGGAGAAAATTTTGGTCATTTCACAGATGTAGAGAAAGAATTTTATAAACGGATCTTGTAAAATATATGTAAATTATAAAGGAAGGCCAAGAAGACCCAAATCAGACGAGGTAGAATCACATGATATAATCACTCTACCAGGTATTGATTCTTTTTTTTAAGGCTATAGTAATGAAGTAAGAGTCCTGGTATGGTACTGTAGAATAAGCACTGGACTGCTAATTACAAGGTCAGCGGTTCAAGCCCATAAGTCACTCTTCGGGAGAAAAAGAGGTTGTCAGCTCCCACAAAGATTTGCAGGGTTGCTATGAGTCAAAACTGCTTGATAGCCAATTTATTGATTGGGCCACTATACAATAAATAAAGACTTTTTTTCTTAATGAACTTTGTGAGGTATGAACAGGGGCAGACTACCTGATAGGAGCCCTAGTAGCAAAGTGGATTATGAGCTGGGCTGCTAACCAAAAGGTCAGCAGTTCAAATACACCAGTTGCTCCATGAGAGAAAGATAAGGGGTTCTGCTCCTATAAAGATTTACAGCCTTGGAAACCCTATACAGACTTGCTATGAATCGGAACCCACTTAGTAGCATGCACTCATCACCACATATTTACTATATTTGTAGTGACCAATTTCATCTGGGTTTCACCACACAAAAGAGAGCAACTCCTAGATGATTCCATGTTGTTTTGTTCCTATCTTCTCAGCTTCAGCTGACTTCAAGGTGAACCAAAGGGCAGTGGGCTGCAGGGAAAAACACAGACCCCCAAAGTGTGAATGTAGCTTATCCCAATGGAGGAGATAATAATGTCTCTCTGGATTCTACTCAAGGTCCATGGGTGGCACAGTTTGTGCTTGACTACTAACTAAACACTTGGCAGTTTGAACCTACTCAGCTGTACCACAGAAGAAAGGTCTGGCGATCTGTTTAGATAAAGATTGCTGTTGTTTTTGTTGTATGTTATAGAGGCCAATCCTACTCATCGTGATCTTATGGGACAGAGAACTGCCACATAGGGTTACCAAGGATGTAATATTTATGGAAACAGATCACCAAACCATCTATCTCCGGGTGAACTCAAACTATCAACTTTTTGCAACAGAAGAAAGGCCTGATCATCTACTTAAAAAAAAAATCAGTCATTGAAAATCCTACAGAGCCCAATTCTACTGTGACACACAGGATATCGCCATGAGTTGGAATGAACTCAAAAGCAATCGATGTATGTTTATTTTTAGGTAGAGCTATAATCAAGTATAGGTTTCTTACCAAATTTTAGAATTTACAAAGATCATTATTTTACCTAAATCTACTAATTTCATATTAGGTAGAGGATTTTGTTATGACAGATCTTAGATGCTAGTGGTGTTTACCTAGTCCACCGCTCATCTATCAATTTGTATGTTGCTGGGATTCTGGAAGCTATGCCACAGGTATTTCAAATACAAGCTGGGTTACCCATGGTGGACAAGATTCAGCAGAACTTCCAAACTCAGACTAGGAGGAATAACAAGTGGAGTACTTCTGAATGGTTAGCCACTGAAAACCTTATGAAGAGCTGTGGAACATTATCAGATATAATGCCAGAAGATAAAAACATGAATTCTTGTTGTTGTTGTTATGTGCCATGGAGTCGTTTCCAACTCATAACGACCCTGTACAGGGTTTCCGAGGCTGTAAATCTTTATGGGAACAGAAATCCTCATCTTTCTCCCTTGGAACAGCTGGTAGTTTCGAACTGCTGACCTTGCAGTTCACAGCACGAATAACAGCAGAAAATTGTCAGATACAGTGTTGGAAGGCAAGCCCCTCAGGTTGGAATGTACTCAAAGTATTACTGGGGAAGAACTGCCTTCTCAAAATAGAGTTGACCTTACTGACTTGGATGGACTTAATCTTACAGGGCCTTAATTTGCTGATGGGGCACAACTCAAAATGAGAAGAAGCATTTACAAACAACAATTAATAGTCTGAACGTAGAACATACGAAGTATAAATCTAGGAAAATTGGAAGTTGTCAAAAATGAAATGGAATGCATAACTATCAATATCCCAGGCATTAGTGAGCTGAAACACCTGGTTTTGGCCATTTTGAATGAGACAATCATGTAGTTTACTATGTCAGGAACATCGAATTGAAGAGGAATGGTGTCCCATTCATTATCAAAAAGAACATTTCAAGATCTATTTTGATGTATAATGCTGTCTGTGATAGGAAAATATTCATATGTCTAGAAGGAAGACCAGTTAATACCACTATTATTCAAATTTATACATCAACCATTAAAACCAGTGATGATATTGAAAAATTATACCAACTTCTTCAGTCTAAAATTGATGAAACATGAAAGCACGATGTATTGAAAATTACAGGTGATTGGAATGTGGAAGTTGGAAACAAAGAAGAAGGATCAGTAGTTGGAAAATATGGCCTTGGTAATAGAAATGATGCTGGAAATTGTAGGATAGAATTTTGTAATGATTTAATCATTGCAAAAACTGTAATGACTTACTCATTGCAAATATCTTTTTTCATAAAAGGTGACTATACATGTGGACCTTACCAGATGGAATACACAGGAATCAAATTGACTAAGTTTGTGGAAAGAGACAATTGAGAAGCTCAATAGCATCAGCCAAAATAAGACCATGGACTGAATGGAACAGACTGTCAATTGCTCATATGCAAGTTCAGGTTGAAGCTAAAGAAAATTTAAACAAGTCCATGATTGTCAAAATATGACCATTAGTATATCCCACCTGAATTTAGAGACCATCTCAAAACAGTTTTGATGCATTAGACACTAATGACCAAAGACCAGAAGAGTAAATGAGATGACATCATGATCATCATAAATGAAGACAGCAAAAGGTCATTAAAAAGACAAGAAAAAAAGAAAAGACTAAAATGGATTTCAGAAGAGACTCTGAAACTTGCTCCTGAGTATGGAGAAGCTAAAGAAATGAAGAAATGAGCAAGTAAAAGAACTGAACAGAAATTTTCAAAGGGTATAATATTGTAATGAAAGATGCAAAGTCCTGTACTTTGAAAACGAAAAGGGAAAAACATGCTCAAGCTGAAAGAACTGAAGAAAATATTCAAGCCTACAGTTGCAATATTGAAGAATTCTATGAGCAAAATATTAAATGACACTGAAAAAAACATCACAAGAAGATGGAAGGGCATACAGAGTCGCTGTACCAAAAAGATTTTGTCAGTGTTCAGTCATATAACCAAAAACTGATGGTACTGAAGGAAGCAGGCCAAGCAGCACTGAAGGCATTGTCAAAAAACAAGACTTGAGGAATTCGCAGAATACAAATAGAAATCTTTCAACAAACTGACCCAACACTGCAGGTGTTCACTTGTCTGTGTTAAGAAATTTCAAAGACTGCTACCTGGCCAATTGATTAGAAGAAATCCATGTCTGTCACCATTTCAAAGAAAGGTGACCCAGTAGAATGCAGAAAGCATTTAATAGTATCACAAATATTACTTGCAAGTAAAATTTTGCTGAAGATAATTTAAAAACAATTGCAGCATCACCTTAACAGGGAGCTGCCAGACATTCAAGTAACTTTAGAAGAGGACATGGAACTAGGTATATTATTGAGGAATATAATTTCTGATGGCAAATGGATCTTGGCTGAAA
>NW_006408642.1:5313663-5316358 GCF_000296735.1 Chrysochloris asiatica
GCATCTAACAACAAAAAGTTTTCCGGAGTAAATTGTTGTGTTCCACATTGTGAATGTATCAAATGGAATTTGGGGCTACATTTACCTTATGTTAGAAGATTTGGGGAATTTTTTTAAAACTCCAACTGAAATTGATTTATGAACTTTTAGGTGAACTATTGTTTGAGAAAGACAGATCAGGCACCAAAGACTCTATGTTGTTGTTAAGTGCCTTTAAGTTGATTCCGACTGATAGCGACCCTGTATACGGTTTCCAAGGAGCAGCTGGTGAGTTTGAACCACTGACTTTGAGGTACAGATTGACCTTGTGGTCCAGGATGTTATCCCACAGCACCACACCAGGACTATAGCAAGTGTTTGCAAAATGAGAATTGCTGAGCTAGGGTTTGCTTTTTCTAACTGATGTGTTAATGATATGAATGAAGTACCTATGCCAGCACCACATGGCTGAATTCATCTTAGGTAAATAAGGGATTTTGCATGATTAATTGATCTCATTTCCTGAACCTGATTACCTGTTTTCCTGGCACTTACACCTGCATAATTTAGTGTATTATAGTGGGGAAATTGCTGTTTTGCTTTTTAACAGGTAGAGTTTGCATTTGATGGCCACATTGTACAACTTACAATACAGCAGTAATAGCCTGACAGCTTCAAATTATGGAATGCACTACTATATTTGTCAAGACATCTGAGTTGCATTTTCAGGGATCCAAGTATAGCTTGTTTATTTCTTCTCTTTATCTAAAGTCACTTTGAGAATGTTGACATTCTGGTGGGAATTATGATAAAAAGAAACAAATTCAGAACTGAAGTTTTAATTGACAATATGGAATTCCAACTTTAGAAGTCCCTTAAAGGGATATGAGTTTTGAGTGATTTATTTAAGTGGTGCGTTATTTTTTTTATGTTTCTATATTGATAGAATTTTAACAAAAGCCATGTCTCCTTTTTTCCCAAAAAAGGACAGAAACTAACTTTGAACATATAAGAAGAACTTTGTGTACTTCTTCTAAATTTTGTCCTTCCTTATGTAATCCTCCAAACCTCGAGAGCTTCCTGTATTTCTGTTATTTTTCTGCCTGTTGTTGTTAGGTGTCATCTAGTTGATTCAGTCTCATAGCAACCCTATGCACAACAGAATGAAACACTGCTTGATCCGCAAGTTTAGTAGTTGGAATCTACCACGAGAGAAAGATGAGTCTCTCTGCTTCTGTAAAGATTTATAGCCTCAGAAACCCTATACAGGCTGGCTATGAGTTGGAACTGACTCAATGGCACATAGCTACCACCACCACAGAATAAGAAGCTGGTCTCAGCATTAAACATTCTGTTTTACTATCCAGAGATGTTACCTTTTCTTCCCAACTTCCCACTCTTGTGTTTTTTCCTAGCTTTGTTTATTCTTGATCTCTATAAAGAAATGCTTTTCCCCTCATTCTTTGAGACATTTGGGAAGCTTTCTTCCCAATATGGTGGTCCCATTCATCCACTATTACAATAGTCCCTTTCCCCAACTCCTTTTCTTTCTGACTTAAGCCTCTCCCTATCAAAGTCTGATTTTTTAAATATATATCTTTGACAAGGAAGAGAATATAATATGTAATACCTATTCACTCTGACAATGTAGACTCAGCAAACCATTAAAGTGGGGGGGCATGGAGAATGGGGAGAACATATGGAAAAAGTTAGCTGTCTTCAGTAATCATTGGTCTTATAGTATAGTGTGTGTGATGTGGGAGAGCCAATGAGTACTTATGGTATATTCTAATGTAGTATGTCCTGTGTCCTTGAAAACCAGGGTTCTCTATGTGAAAGGAAGGAAAGAAGATAAACGAAGTTAAGTAAAACCCCTGTACTCACAAATTTGAAATGGAAGTATCTGTATGAAGTGGAACTTTTTATTTAGCTTCCTGATTTTGTCTGGTAAAGACACCTAGGAGCAATGGCTAACCTGTTAGCAAAGAACACTCCTACTACCCAGACTGTGGTCTTGAAATTTGGAGCTGTAGGATAAGTATTGGACTGTTAACTACAAGGTCAGTGGTTCAAACCCAACAGTCACTCCTTGGAAACTCTATACAGGGTCACTATGAGTTGAAACTGACTCAATGGCACTTAACAACAGCAGTAGTAAAAGAAACTAGAGCTTCTGGGTGTTTCCAGGGTTGGGACAGGAATGTACAAGATAATTCTAGAGCATCTCATCATATCAGAAAGCAGGGTAGCTATAGAAAACTAACAGAATTATGTTCTAAGTCAATTTAATGAGGCCCCCACACACCAAAGATGACGGAATTTACAACCGTGAAAGGTAATAATACTCAAATATAAAAATCATCAGTAAGTCCATTCTGAAATGACACTATTTTAAAAAGTCATGCCTGGAGCATAATAGGCAACAAACCCCTTTTTTAAAAACTAGTAAATTAAAAAAAAAAAAAATTTTTTTTAACTAGTAAACTGAGCCAAGCAATTTTCTTGTTTTTGTTTTTTCAGTATAAACTGAACTATATAGTAGATGATAAAGAAGTTTTTCTGTATAGAAGTAGCCCACTGGTGGCTCACTTTTCAGCTAAACAATAGACAGGTCAATGTTGTTATTATTATGTGCCATTGAATCAGCTCTGGCTCATAGTGACCCTATGCACAACAGAACAAAACACTGCCTGACCCTTCACCATCCTCACAATTG
>NW_006408642.1:5319738-5334314 GCF_000296735.1 Chrysochloris asiatica
AACAGACCCACAAGCACTGCAGATTATCAAATTATATATAAAATAACTGCGCTTATGGTAATAAAAGCCAAATTTAAATTTCAGCAAGGTTCCTGAAACAAAAAGTGACTTTTTTTTTTAACCTGCAAAGAAGCAAAGAACCAGCTATAAATTCTAGAACTGAAACCTTGTATGTGTGTATGACTGTGATGGAAAGGCATCTTTTTATTTTAGTTTGACAGGTTTAAATCAATATATTGAAAGGTGTTTATGTTGTTAAATGCCTTCAAGTTGCTTCTGAATAGTTTTGTTGTTGTTAAGTGCCGTGGAGTCGGTTCTGACTCATAATGACCCTATACAGGGTTTCTGAGGCTGTAAACCTTTAAGGGAGCAGAAAGCCTCATCCTTCTCCTGCGGAGCAGCTGGTAGTTACAAACTGCTGACCTTGTGGTTCGCAGCCTGACTCATAACCACTACGCTACCAGAGCTCCTTAATCATAGGGACCCTTTGTAGGGTTTTCAAAAAGCAGCTTGTAGGTTTGAAGTGCCCACCTTGGTGTTAGCAATCCAATGCTTATCCTACAGTGGTGCCATCAAATCAATTCTGACTTATAGCAACTCTTTGGTTAACAAAACGAAACACTGCCTGGCTCTGCACCATCCTCACAGTTGTTGCTATATTTGAGCTCATTGTTGTAACACTATGTCAGTTCATCTTTTTGAAGGTCCTCCTATTTTTTGCTCTCTACTTTTTTAAACATGAAGTCCTTCTCCAGAGACCTGATAACAGGTCTAAAGTACATGAGACAGAATTTCACCATACTTGCTTCTAAGGAGCATTCTGGCTGTATTTCTTCCAACACAGATTTGTTCATTCTTCTGTCACACCATGATATATTTATAAATTATTTTTCACCAGTACCATAACTCAAAGACATCAATTCTTCTTTGGTCTTCTTTATTCATTTTCCAGGTTTCACATAAAAGGAGTCATTGAAAACACCACGGCTTGGGTGAGGTACACCTTAGTCATCAAAGTAAGATCTTTGCTTTTAACACTTTAAAGATGTCTTTTGCAGCAGATTTGTCCAATATGCCTTTTGACTTCTTGACTGATACTTCTATAGGTATTGATTGTGGATCCAAGTAAAGGGAAATGAAAGAGACTTATTCAACATCTGATTATCTTATGAACAGATTAAATAGCAGAAGCATAACTTCCAGCTTTCATTGAGGATGTAAAAGTTTACAGTAAGCCATTGGTTTTATCATAACAATCAGAAAGAAAAATTTTAAGACGATGGGTAAGAAGTCTAAAGAAACTAAATTCTGTAGAGGGACAAGCCCTTCGTAGGTTGAGAAAGCTCAGTAAACTCAGGCAGGATAAATATAAAGAAAATCACACCGAATTAAACTGCTAAAAACCAAAAATAAGGAGAAAAATCTTAAAACGGCCAGAAAAAAACTGACACCCCCACCCCCAAAGGAAGTCAGAAGACAATAAAGCACTAGCTATAAAATGCTCAACAGGAGGATACTACCAGTCTGTTAGACTTCTGTAAGAAGTCTTGGTGCGACAATGGATGTGCTCATCCAGCGGTGTCGCGAGGGTTGGTGTCATCCATTCCCCATGGGCCCCCTCTTGTACTGTACCATACAGAATACTTAGTACTGTTACTTTTAGATCATAACTCCCATATACCATTTAATGTAATGGTACTAACCGATATCCATTGCCATCAAGTCAATTTCAACTCTTAGTGAGCCTATATGGGGTTTCCAAAGCTATAAAACCTTCCCAGAGCACAAAGCCTCATCTTTCTTCTTCAGAGCAGTTAGTGGATTTGAGCTGCCAACCATTAACTTAATAGCCTAGTGCTCATCCTACAGCACCACCAGGGCTCCTTCTAATAGCAATAGTGGTGACATAAGCAACTAAAAAATTTTTAATTATGCATTTAAATTATAATATCATTGTTGTTGTTAAGTGCCATCAAGTTGGTTCAGTATAAATTTTCATAGTGTCATATGGTGAAAGTGAAAATATGGTAAAAACATACGAAAATTTGAAGTAGAAACATTTAATAACTCCATCAAAATTATATTCATTTTAATGTTAAACTTTATTTTTACATGAGATACAGTAATAGATTGGTGGTGGTAGTTATGTGCTGTGGAGTCGGAACCAACTCATAGCAACCCTCTACAGGGTTTCTGGGGCTGTAAATCTTTACAGGAGCAGAAAGCCTTATCTTTCTCCCATGGAACAGCTGGTAGTTTTGAAATGCTGACCTTAAGGATTGCAACCCGATTCATAAGCACTGCACTATCAGAGCTCCTTAGGTTTGCATAATCAATAACAGCCCAAATAATGTAAAAGTTGCAGATAAATGCATTTGGAAATATGTTCAGAAATTAAATAATAACATACAAATAAACAAACAAATTCACAAGCATTTCAGCACTTAGTGAACATCTCAACTAAATCAAAACTTTCTTTACATGGCCTTCAAAGCAGTGAACTTGTAAACGACTTCATCAAAAGCAATGTCTTTCACCAACTCACTTTCAATTGATAATATGATGAGATTGGAAAACCTTTACCCATGGTAGTTCAAAAATAATTCCTTATAAGTTTCAGCTTTGAAAATCTCTTTCTTTCTTTTTTTTTTTTAACATTTTGTTGTGAATTGAGTTATAGCTTACATGGGAGAACATCGATTTTGCACTCATCCTATCGTATTTCATTTCATTGCGATGATTACAATCCCCTCAATGCATCATCATTCAACAGTATTTGCTTCTATACCCTCTGGGGTTTTTTGTTTTGTTTTGTTTTGTGATGTACACAAAAACACTCAGGAATATATAATCATTTAAACAACCAAAAGAAGCATTCTGCAAGCCTGCAAGTCTGCCTCCTGGCTGCCAGCACACAGTCTTTCTCTTTCCATGAGTCTAGAGTCCTCAGTTGCTCTATGTCTCTGTGTCATCATTTCTGCCTCCATCTCTGGTGTCACTGCATCTCTGGTGAGGGTCCCATGTTCTTCTCCCTTGATGGCCCTAGGGTCCTCTGTTCCTGAAATGTAAGATTTACTACTCCCCACTTTATGTTATAAGACTTCTACCTTTATAGTTGGGACAAATGCAGTTAGTCACGATAACAGTTACTCACTATTGAATCACAAGAATCTTATCTCCATCTCCTTTCACTAGACCCATCTAGACAAGATGAAAATTATTCAGTAACTATTCTGTCTTCCCCCATACACTCCGAAACTAAACTCCCTCTTGAAAACTTGTAAGCCAGCCACTCTATGACTTTATCACCTCCCCTACCCCCATTTTGGTAGTCAATGTCTAAATTGCCCATCCTTATCAACCCTGTATACTGAAAGGATATGCTTGATCCTTGAGGTGAAAACTCCTTCCTTCCTGGTTGGTATTTTGAACTACTACATCCATAAGTACAAGTCAAGTTCATCAAATTGTAGCAATTTACATGTGGTTCCTTTATCACATTTCTTTATCTTTGTTTAATTGAGATCTGGTCATCAAATTATCAAAGCTAGGTCAAATGAGTAGTATCTGTAAGTTTGGGCATTCTTGTGCGTCTCCTCCCACTTCGTATCAGCTGGACACTTCATCTCAGCTCTAGCCCTCTGTGGCTAGGTCATGTTTCCCCAAACTTTGAACCAACCAGCCCTTCCTCTTCTCTCATCTTGAGGCTGACAGGAGTCTATGGAATGTGGTCAAACTCAGCCCATATCTTCATTACTGATTTCCCCCACTTTCACTCACATGTAAATCAATGAATGAGGCTACCAGCTGTCTTACATGCCTGCTTGTGTGTTCCCTTGGAGTGAAAATCTCTTTGTACATGAAGTCCCAGACACACAGGTCATCAGAAATCTTATCTGGCTTAGTGAAAAGGTTGGGAGAAATTTGGCAAAATGCCATTCAGCTATGAATGTCAAAATGTCTATTATTACCCAATCTTGGGGTTCTTCCAGAACAACCTTTGCTGCTTTCAGATGCCTTATCAGCTTTGATATTTCTATTAGAAACTCATTTTCAGATACCTCCTGATATAAAGTGGTCAGTTTTGAAATGGATATCTTTAACTCTTCTTCAGTGAGAGATGTAAGACTCTTGATTTCAACAGCCTCAAAATAGCTGCTACTTCTTTGCTGGCTCTTGATCTGATTTGGAGTTCAGAATGAAATTGATTAATGCACTCAAACATCACTCTCTTAGAGTGAGCCCAGCATCACTCACCTGCTCCCCATATCCTGCCATCCTCTTCTTAAACCTGACTCTTCTCTCTACTGAAATGCCACACTCATCTGATTTTTAAAGTGCCTGTTCAATTGTATAGTTAATTGTGCTGTGGGTTAATGCGCTAGACTGCAAAGTCAGTTTGAACAGTAAGGTCAGCAGTTCAAGCTCACCTGTCGCTCCTTGGAAGCCCTGCACAGGGTTGCTGTGGGTCAAAACTGACTTGACAGAGAAGAAGCAAGATGGTGGATTGGCTAGCAGTGCAGTGAGGAGCTCCATCAGCAACAACACAGAATACAGGACCAAGAAGGCTCAGGGGATGGTCCCAGAACTCTGAACCACATATAAAGGAATATTTAGAAAGTTGGAAGGCTTACATCTAGGGGAATTTGTAGCAGAAGCAAGAAATACATTGCTTTCTAATCCAAGATGTTCAAGTGCTCCCAGAACCGCCATCCTGGGAGACACCAAGCTGGGGAAGGATCAGAGCAGCCATGGACGCCTGACAGAACCACAGAGATAAAGGTGTGGACATTCTTTTTTTTTTGTATCTGCTCATTGGTCTCTCACTGGCTGCACACCTCCACTCTGGAGACTACAGGGGGTGCCAGAGTGAGTGGACACCCCACCCCCAACCCCAGAGGGTAATACTACACATGCACACAGATCTCCTCAAAATTTAAAGTGACAGTTTCTACTTAAAACCAAATGGCAGTGCAAAATGGCCACAGCCGACCTTGAACTTTTTATCACTGAGAAAAAAGGCCTGAACGGGGATTGTGGAGTGGGATAGGCAGACTAAAAAGGAAACAGGATGAAAATTAAATCCTGAGTTACATCACAATGACCAACAGTGGCATCTTGAAATTTCTCAGGAAGAAGAGTGAAAAGGGAAGCCCATCTTCTGATCACATCTAGCTGGAGACAACCAGAAAGCATAAAAAATATGAAAATACACACCCATCTAAGTATTAAGGCCACAGATAGCTCCTGATTATGCCCAAAAAAGAGAAACAGATGACCGCATCAGCACATGTCCAGAAACGAGATAAAGTGACTGAGGCAAAATGAGCTGGAAGTAGACCTACATTCCATACTGGTAGATGGGCAAGCTTTGCAAATGCCTAAGAAGGAATTCAGAAAAATTATTATAAGATGTATTAAAACACTATACAATGGAGTTGAGAAAAATAAGGAAGAAGTCAGTAAAGTGCTACAGGAACAATCAAATAAGATAGATACCTCATTGGAAACAATTCAAAACCTACAGAAAGAGGTCCAAATGATTAATAATAGAAGGTTAGAAATGGACAATATACTGAAAGGGCAAAGGAGTAGAATTGAAGAGATAGAAGCCAGAACTAGTGAGCTAGAAGATAAATCTCTCAACACTACAAAGATAGAAGAACAGGCACAAAAAAGGATAAAAAAATCTGAAGAAGGCCTAATATTCATGTTGGACAACATGAAGAGATATAACTTAAGATTATTGGCATTCTGGAACAGGAACAATCACACAAGTCCACAGAGAGGAGATAGCTAAAGAGCTTCTGGAAGAAAATTTTCCCAATAATGAGTAGTGACTGGGGTCTTAAAATCTGTGAGCAGTCATCTAAGCAAGTAAGAGTGAAGAAAATTAAAAACCCATGGAAACAATTAGTCCAAAGGAACCCAGCCTCCACAACCCTGAAACCAGAAATACTCGATGGTGCCTTGACTTGATGGCACTTAAAAACAACAACAGCAATCTGTAGCATTAATGAAGAACAGTCAGCAGAAAAATAGCATAAATTTCACTGACATGTGAATAAAGCACCCATGACCACAGAATTTTCTCACCACTTGGCCTTGCCTTGAAAAATCAGTCTTTTGAAAGGTAACACAACTTTCCCTTTACTTTTGCATCTCGCTATACTGATTGGCCCAACTTTGTTCTGGAAAAAGCACCTCCCCTTTTGATGATTTCAATCCAAAAAGGATCTGGAACTGGTATCTCTCAGAAAAAAATATTATATAAAATTTGCAAGTCTTTCTCCTCAGTGTCACTCATGTCATTTACAGTACCATGGCTAGTCACCTTTTGCACCCTCTTCTGCTTCAAATCCTGCCATTTCTACTTTTTGCTCTTCACTAAAACACATGCCAGCATCAGCAGATCAGCTCCATCAATGGGAGACTGACGAGTAGTGTCTTTTGATGGACCCTGGTCATCATCCTGACTTTTGACATATTGAAGGATAGATCCAGCAAGTGTTTTGAGGAATTTCATTCTTATCTCTTTTGCTTTCCTTTGTTGGCACCACTTCATCTCTTTGATTTATGCACTGTATGTGGCATAATAGAATAGCCACATGTAGTTTTTAAGAAAAGATATATTAGCAATATTTGGAGGAAAAAAAGAAAATGTAAAATGTTAAGTCTTATGGATATATTAGTTCTAACAAATGTTAACTTTAATGTGTCATGGTTTTCTCAAACCATAATTTAAACTTAAACCCTGAAGATTTCATTAAAGTCTGATATATATTTACAAGATAGTGATGTTTTTAAAGAAACAATTTTAAAGGCTAAAATATTTTTTAAATTTAATTCAATATTTAAGTTATATTTCTTTCTTAAGCTGCATCAAGAAGCACAGCATTTCTCCCATTTTGTGTTTTGAACTGTCAATTTCTCTATTAACTTATCAAACAATTATATACTCTATAATTATTATATATATAAATCTATTATCAACTCTAATTATAGAATAATATGATAGATATAGTTGAAAATTTCTTAAGTATAACATTTTATATGAATACTAACAAAAAAATCTTTCTACCTTGAATTATATTATTAATTAGAGCATTATTAGAAACTGAGCAGAAGTTTTAAAAAATTTTTCTTTTTAATTACTACTTCATTCTCAAAAAAGTATTGATACAGATTCACAAATGCTAATTACCACAATACTGTAGCTTAAACACCAGAAAATATGACAAAAATCTAAAACTATAAAAGCAATGAAAACAGCAAAATGTACAGTGCATGCCTGTCATGAATGAGATAAAATCACATGATTCCAAGTGTCACTGTGAGAGGGTAATAATGACAGCTCTGATTGGAGTGCATTCCAAGGTTCCAAAAGTAAATTATCATAGAATTTTAGCTTTGTAGAAAAGCTACCATAAACTGGCCTCAGTAAAAAGTTTTTTGTTATTATAATTAATTACAATAATTCTAAAACAACTGTAGCAGTACACTGACAGAGAACTGCCAGAGTTCAAGCCAGGTTCAGAAGAAGACGTGGAATGAACAGTATCATTGTTGATGTCATATGGATCTTGGCTAAAAGCAGAGGATACCAAAAAAATGTTTACCTGTGCTTTATTGACTATGCAAAGGTTTTCAATAGTGTGGATCCTGAGAAGCTATGGACAACATTGAGGAGAATGAGTATTCCAGAACACTTAATTGTGTTGATGAGGAACCTGTACATAGACCAAGAGACAGTTATTCTAACAGAAAACAAGAGAACACTGAATGGTTTCACCATACTTATTCAATCTGTGTTCTAGGACACAATCCAAGAAACTGGATTTTATGAAGAAGCACGTGGCATCAGGATTGGAGGAAGACTCATTAACAACCTGCAATATGCAGACGATACAACCTTGCTTGCTGAAAGTGAAAAGACTTAAAATACTTTCTGATGAAGATCAAAGACCATAGTCTTCATTATGGGTTGCACCTCAATGGAAAGAACTGGACCAATAAATAACATAAGTGGAGAAAAGACTAAAGTTGTCAGACTTCATTTTGCTTGGATCAGCTTCAATGCTCGTGGAAGCAGCAGTCAAGAAATCAAATGATGTATTGCATTGGGCAAATCTGCTGCACAAAACCTCTTTAAAGTGTTGAAGAGCAAAGATATCAGTTTGAGGAGTAAGGTGGCTTGACCCAAGCAATGTTTTTTTTCAATTGCCTCATATGCATGTGAAAACTGGACAATGAATAAGGAAGACCATAGAAGAATTGAGGCATTTGAGTTATTGAGTTGGAGGAGAATATTAAAAGTACAATGAACTGTTAAAAGAACAAACCAGTCTGTGTTGGAAGAAGTACACCCAGAATGCTCCTTGGATGCCAGAATGGCCAGACTTCATCACTCATACTTTGGACATATTATCAGCAGGAACCAGCCCCTGGAGAAGGATATCATGTTTGGTGAAGTGAAGTGTTGGAGAAAAAGAGGAAGACCCCCAACAAGATGGATTGGCACAGTGGTAGCAGCAATGGGTTCAAGCATAGAAATGATTGTGAGGTTGGCACAGGACCAGGCAATATTTCATTCTGTTGCACCTAGAGTCACTATGAGTTAGCACTGACTTGATGGCACCTAACAACAACAATTACAGGGATATCTTTATTAAAAATAACAAATATCTGCTAAAACACTGCACAAAACTTTTATAGCCAGTTATTTTGGTGTCACCCTGATGGTCACCCATTGTGGTCCACACTCATTATATTCCCCTAGTTACACCAGTGGGCTACCTGCTAATTCAAAAGTCAGCAGTTAAAACCCACCAGGTAAGCTGTAAAGGAGAAAGACCTGGTGAGCTGCTCCCATAAAAATTATAACCAAGGAAACCGTACAGCTCAGTTCTACTCTGTCACACAAGGTTGCTTACTATGAATCAGAAGCAACTCAGGGGCACCTAACAAAAACAAATACTCAAAAGAGATTCAAATGAAAAGAGATTGACAGTGGGGAAGGATCGTAAGTTAGATCCCTAGGTGAGGCTCACGAACCAGCCCCCACCCTGGCCCCTAGTGCCCACTGGGTCAGCCCTGCCCAGCCATGAACAAGGCAATCCTCATCTTCAGTAACCATGGGAAGCCACGGCTCTCCAAGTTCTACCAGCCCTACAGTGAAGAAACACAACAGCAAATCATCAGAGAGACATTCCATTTGGTATCTAAGAGAGATGAAAATGTTTGTAATTTCCTAGAAGGAGGATTGTTGATAGGAGGATCTGACAACAAACTGATATATAGACATTATGCAACATTATATTTTGTCTTCTGTGTGGATTCTTCAGAAAGTGAACTTGGTGTTTTAGATCGAATTCAAGTGTTTGTGGAAACATTAGACAA
Organism: Chrysochloris asiatica; assembly: GCF_000296735.1. Classification (NCBI taxonomy): domain Eukaryota; kingdom Metazoa; phylum Chordata; class Mammalia; order Afrosoricida; family Chrysochloridae; genus Chrysochloris; species Chrysochloris asiatica. The sequence continues at coordinate 5,329,138 of NW_006408642.1, forward strand.
GTGTTTTGAAAACATCTGTGAACTGGATTTAATTTTCCATTTCACAGTTTTCTTGCAGAAATGGTGATGGGGGAATGGTATTGGAGACCAACATGAATGAGATTGTTACAGAAATTGATGCACAAAATAAACTGGAGAAATCTGAGGCTGGCTTTGCAGGAGCCCCAACCCGTGCTATAATAAGCTATAAAGAGCATGAAACTTCCTGAGATCCCACAAAATATTAACTTTGGTGGCATCTGTATAAAAGTGCCAAACCTGCCTCTTTTAAATTAAAAAAAATGAAAGGCTACTCCCAAGTAAAATCCAGGGTGGAAGGTCATCCACATTTACCAGTCATTTGTTTACCAAAAATAGAGGAGGAGAGTCTTAACTTTTGCTCTTGAATTTAAGTCAAGGTTCTGTATAGAAGTTGTGTAAAATCAGTATGTGAAGTTCAATGTTGCTTTTCTTGCTCAGTGATTTTTAAGAATTTGGGTAGTTCCTGTGTGATTTTTTTTTTCTTTTTTAAATTGCATTCCTATGCCCACTAAGGCATGCTTCTATGTATTGGCTATTATAGTATTTTGAAAAGTGTTTGAGATATTTCTTTAATTATGTACATCCCAAAATGTTGCTGTTTTGTATGGATCACAAGTACAGCATTCCTTAATTCTTTCTGCTGTTGTTATAATTGTTATTTAAAGAATCAAGTATGTATTGCATGAAAACATTATGACCTTTTTCTCTTGTTTTAAATAAACTCCAAGGTAACTAGACTTATAAAGCACCTTTGTTTGCCTGTTATCTACTTTAGCAAGAATTTTTTTACACCCTTCTGACTCAACAAAATAAATACAAGTATGTTTTATCACTGTTAAAAAAAAAGTCACCAATAAGGGGAAGTGAGGGAAAAACATCAATGAAGTGGTGAGCTAAGCCCTACAATGTTCAATAGACTCCTGTGAACCCAGGTGGAGACCTGGTTGGCCAGCAGTGTGGCAAGACCTGAGGACTCTTGAGCCCAGAGTCAGTGACATAGCCACAGAGGACTAGAATGGAGAGTGAAGCATCCAGCTGATAAGAAGAGGGCATCTGTATAAGAACACCCACACTTGCAGATAATACCCACTTCACCTGGCTTCAGTGACTGGATGATCAGAGTTCAACTAGAAGAAGAAAGAAGAGGAAAAAAGAGTAATCTGATACAATTTGATGAACTTGACCTACACTTATGGATGCAGTAGCTCAAAAGAGGGAATAAATCTTTACAACAACTATCATTCCCACCCCCTTCATACACGGAGTAGACAGGGATGGGCAACTTGGGCATTGGCTACCCTGAAGGGCAGTGGGTAGGCTACAAAGGCAAGAAGTGACTAGCTTACAAGCTTTCAAGTGGGAGCCTAGATCCAGAGGGCGTGGAGGAAGGTAGAATCTCCACTGAATAGTATCCAATCTGTCTGGCAGGGGCTGATGAAAGGAAATGGGGATAGGTCTCTTGTGATACAATAGTGAATAATTGTTATCAGGACTGATTGTGAGGGTTGGAAATGTAAAGGTAGACATTCTGTAGCAAAAGGAGGGGAGTGATTGACTTTGCAGTCCAGGAGTGGAAGTCCCTGGGACCATCAAGGGAGAAGAGCAGAGAGTGGGACCCTACCCAGAGAAGCAGTGATGCCAGAGATGGAGGCAGAGTTGATGACGTGGAGAGATTGAGTGGCTGGGGACTCTAGACCCTGAAATGGAGAGGGGCTGTGTGCTGACAACCGGGGTCAGGCTTGTAGGGTATACCTTTGATTGGTTGATGATGCATGGAGGGGATTGTAACCATGGCAATGAAACAATATATGATATATGATAGGATGAATGTAAAGCTAACATTCTCCCATGTAAACTATCACATAATTCACAATGAAACATTAAAAAAAAAAAAAAAGAGAGAGAGAGAAATTGACAAACTAGATAAAACAAAGAATGACAATCCACAAACAGGTTGAAAGTAAAAGACGGAAACAGATATGCTCAAAGAGATACGATGCTAACAGTAACCATTCAACTGGTAGACTGGTTATATGAGAACCTAACAAGACAGCATCCAAAAACAACAGATAAATACTAGAAACACATTCAGTGTGAATTCATACTTAATCCTATTTTATTTCACTTCTGTCTTATAATTAATACTTCTGGCTATGGGGAGAAAATACAATACAGTTGCTGTACCTTCCTCACTGAGATGACAGAGCATAGCACATGCCTCTTCATCACACGTGTTCTTATTCTTAGGCAAATGTACAGTTTGTGCTGGTTTCAGTTTTTCTCTGAGGCTTGTCTCCTGGAGAATAGGCACTTAGAAAAACTCAGCCAGCTAAGCAGCTACCATGAGAAGACACAGAGAAAATGATTGATTCACAGCACTTTTAAATGACTTAGCTTCTAGAGTCTCTCAGTGGTAAAATGAAAAGGTTAGACTAGATTTTTTTTAAGGTCCTAGTCTGCTCACAAATCCCAATTTTGTTCTATTAGAGACTTACTACATTGAATAATTGAGTTCTTCCAACTCAGTGACACCATCATGCAATCACGGGCTCAAAAGATGAAAAAACATAGAGTCCTTAGAGCCTGAGGAAAGAGCGGTGTAAGTGCTTTTGTATTGTTGGCTGCTTTGGATCTGGAGCCCTCTAGTGAATAGGAAGTTAATTGGGAATCCCAAGTATGAACTAGAGATTTAAGACGAGTGGTAGGCTTTGAAGCCTTAGATCTTTTTCTTAGAGGTGAAATAAAATCATTGATTTTTTTCACTTGAAGGAAAACAGTATGTTATTCTTTACTGAACATGGGGTTGAATGATATTCCCAGGCAGCGGACTTAGACTATAAAATTTAATAAGAAGCTAAATCTTTCAGAATATGCTGAAAATATTTAGAAGAAATAGAAACAACCATGTCTGGAGAGAATAGCAACTTTCTTCTTGTAAATTTTAGATCCACCACTCATCTGTTAGTTAGTCGCACTGTAGTGGCTTGTGTATTGCTGTGATGCTGGTAGCTATGCAACAAGTATTTTGAATGATGGTAGGGTCACTCATGGTGGACAGGTTTCAGATGAGCGCCAGATGTAGACAGACTAACAAAAAGGAGAAGCAGACTACTTCGAATATTTAGCCACTGAAAACCTTATGAACAGCAGTGAGACACTGTCTTATAGCACCAGAAGACTGAATGTTGATATATAATGAATAACACCAGAATATCATCAGATATAGTGCTGGATAATGAGCCCCTCAGGTTGGAAGGCACTGGGGAAGAGCTGCACCCTCAAAGTAGAGATCACAAAGTAGAGTGATATTGAGAATGGAATAAAGTTGTCGGGACTTTCATTTGCTGATGAGGAACAACTCAAAATAAGGAGCAACAGCTGCAAACATCCATTAATAATTGAAATATGGAATGTACAAAGTATGAATCTAGGAAAATTGGAAGTAGTAAAAAATGAAATGGAACAAATAAACATCGATATCCTAGGCATTAGTGAGCTAAAGTGGGCTGGTATTGGCCATTTTGAATCTGACAATAACATGGTTTATTATGCCAGGAATGAAAAATTGAAGAGGGAAAAAGAATATTTCAAGATGTAACTTGAAGTATAATGCTGTCTGTGATAGGATAATATCCATATGCCTACAAGGAAGACCTTAAGGAGCTCTGGTAACGTAGTAGTTACAAATCGGGCTGCAAACCTCAAGGTCAGCAGTTCAAAACTACCAGCTGTTCCATGAGGCTTTTCTGCTCCTGTAAAGATTTACAGCCTCGGAAACCCTGTACAGGGTCACTATGAGTTGGAATCATCGACTCCACGGCACATAACCACCACCACAAGAAGGACCAGTTAATATCACTTTATTCAAATTTATGAACCAACTGCTCAAGCCAGTGATGATGAAACTGAAGAATTCTACCAACTTCTTCAGTCTGAAATTGATCAAACATTCAATCAAGATGTATTGATAATTACTGATGATTGAAATGCAAATGTTGGAAACAAAGAGGAAGGATCAGCCCTTGAAAAATATGACCTTGGTAATAGAAATGATGCTGGAGATTTGCATGATAGAATTGTGCAAGACCAATGACATACATTGCAAATACCTTTTTTTAAACAACGCACACGTGACTTCACCCAATGGAATACAAAGAAATCAAATTGACTACATCTGTGGAAAGAGATGGTGGAAATGCTCGGTATCATCAGTCAAAACAAGGCCAGGGCAATCTATGGAACAGACTATCAATTGCTCATATGCAAATTCAGATTGAAGCTGGATAAAATTAAAACAAGTCCACAAGAGCCAAAATATGATCTTGAACATATTACACCAGAATTTAGAGATCTCAAGAATAGATTTGATGCATTACACACTAATAACCAAACACAAGAAAAGTTGTGGGATGACATCAAGAATTTCATATAGAGTTGTATAACCAAAAGGGGGGAGTAGTTAATATTACATTTCAGGAACAGAGTACCCTAGGACCATCAAGAGAGAAGAGCATGAGCTGAATGTGGGACCCTAACCAGAGAAACATGACACCAGAGGGGGAGGCAGAGATGATGGCATGGAGAGACAGAGCAGCTGAGGGCTCTAGACTCATGGAAAGAGAAGGGCTGTGTGCTGGCAGCCAGGAGGCTAGCTTCCAGAATGTGCCCTTTGATTGTTTAAACCATTATATATCCCTACGTGTGTGTGTATGTTTTTTGTTTTTTTACATCAAAAGGAAGGGAAAAAGTGTGGGGGGGGGGTCTTGATAAAAGAAGCAATCTATGATGATTTTGCAGGGAGGAGGAAATGACACATGCACTAGAGGAAAGACACATTTTGACATGGGTGATGAAGCAGGCAATGTACAACTGGGGGAAGCTGGCTGAGGAAAGATGGTGGTGTCAGGAGACACAGGGAGGAATGCAGTGGTTAAAGTGAAGAAAGGTAAATGCTGCTGTTTTTGCATGAAAGAGATTGCAACCATGTAATGAAGCAAAGTATATGAATTGTTGAATGTAAAACTGATGATCTCCTCTCTCATTCACAATAAAAAGTCTTTTTGAAAAAAGAAAGATAAGGACGTATAGAAACACAGGGAGAAAGTAGAATACTTAATGTTAAATTGAGGAGATTGCAATCAGTGAGAGGAAACAAA
>NW_006408642.1:5341009-5356946 GCF_000296735.1 Chrysochloris asiatica
AAGAACAAGGCTCCAGGAATTGAGAGAATACAAATGGAAATCTTTCAACAAAATGATACAGCACTGGAGGCACTCAACTTACCACTGCCAACAAATTTAGAAAACAACTATCTGCCCATTCCAATGAAAGATGATCCAATGGAATGCACAAATCCCTGGGCTATATCGTTAACATTACATGCAAGTAAAATTTTGCTAACTATAATTCAAAAAGGGCTGCAACAGTACATTGACAGGGAACTACCAGAGGTTCTAAGCTGGATTCGGACAAGGACATGAAACAAGGGATATCATTGCTGACGTCAGATGGATCTTGGCTGAAAGCAAAGAATATCCTGAAGATGTTTACCTGTACTTTATCGATTATACAAAAGTCAGCTGCTAACCAAAAGTTTGGAGCTTTGAACCCACATAAAGGCTCTGAGAGAAAAAAGACCTGTTGATCTGTTTATGGAGCTAAAGATACCTTATGGGGCAGTGATACTCTGTCACATTGGGTCACAGTGACTCAGAATCAACTCTATGGCACCAAACAACATAGTTGTTGTTATTGTTAAGTGCCATCGAGTCAATTCTGACTCATAGCAACCCTTTATATGGTTTCCAAGGAGTGACTGGTGCATTTGAACTGCCAACCCTGAGGTTCAAACCAACCTTGCTCTCCAGTGCTTATCCTACAGCACCACACCAGGACTCTAACAACATAATAAAATTATGATAATCATTTCGCAGAAGAGAATATAAAATCCATGAACATTTTTACAAAAACATTTAATCTCCTCTCAAGTTTTCTCTGAAGGTACGTTAGTATAAAGAAATTATAAACTTTAATGTAGATTATAATTTTCTAATTTAAAACACTCATGCATTTAATTTGATAATTTCCTATGCTTCTAAACACTTCTGGTTGCTATTGTAGATGGAGAATCAGACTACTTATGGATATTTAGCCACTGAAAACTTTATGAATAGCAATGGAACATTGTCAGGTGTAGTCCTGGAAGATAAAACATTATGAAGACTACCAGAATCTTGTCAGCTATATATTGGAAGAAGAGTCTGTCACAGTGGAAGGCACTCAAAATATGACTGGAGTAAAGGTGCCTCCTCAAAGTTTACCATAATGACATGACAGAGTAAAGCTTTAAGGACTTTCATTTGCTGATGGGGCACAACTCTAAATGAGGAGCAACAGTTTCAAACATCCATTAATAATTAGAACATGAGAGATACAGAAGTATAAATCTAGGAAATTTGAAAGTTGTCAAAAATGAAATGGAACACATAAAGATCAACATGGTAGGCATTAGTGCAGGTCCTGATGTGGACCTGTAGGATAAGCACTGGACTGCTAACCACAAGGTCAGTGGTTCAAACCCACTGACTGCTCCCTGGAAACCTTATTCAGGGTCACTATGAGTTGGAACTGACTCAATGACACTTAACAACAACAGGCATTAGTGAGCTGTAATGGACTGGTATTGGTCATTTTGAATCTGAAAATCATATGGTTTACTATGCCGGGAACAACAAATTCAAGAGGAATGGCATATCATTCATCATCAAAAAGAATATTTCAAGATCTGTCTTGAAGTGCAATTCTGCTGTGATGGAATAATATTCATATGTCTACAGGAAGACCAGCTAATACTACCATTCTTATTCAAGTTTATGAACCCACCACTAAAGCCAATGATTATGAAATTGAAGAATTCTGTCACCTTCTTCACTCTGAAATTGATCAAACATGCAATCAAGATGTATTGATAATATTGGAATACAAATATTAGAAACAAAGAGGAAGGCTCAGTAGCTGGAAAATATGGCCTTGGTGATAGAAACAATGCTGGATATTGCATGATAGAATTTTACAAAACCAATGACTTATTCATTGCAAGTATCTTTTTTAAACAACGTCTAGATGAGATACATAGAAATCAAATTGACTACATCTGTGGAAACAGATGATGGAAAAAACCAATATCATCAGCTAGAGGTTAGACTGTGGAACAAACCATCAGTTGCTCATATGTAAGTTCAGGCTAAAGCTGAAGAAAATTAAAACGAGTCCACAAGAGTCAAAATATGACCTTGAACATATCCCACCTAAATTTAGAGACCATCTCAACAACAGATCTGACACATTAGACATTAATGACCAAAGGCCAGAAGAGCTGTGGGATGACATCAAGAACACCATAGAGGAAGAAAGCAAAGGGTCATTAAAAAGACAGGAAAGAAGAAGAAAAAAAGACCAAAATGGATGTCAGAAGAGACCCTTAAACTTGTTCGCCAATATAGATATGCTAAAGCTAATGGAAGAAATGAAGAAATAAAAGATCTGAACAGAAAGTTTCATAGGGCAACCTGAATAGACAAAGTCAAGTATTATAATGAAATGTGCAAAGACCAGGTGTTAGAACATCAAAAGAGAAGAACATGTCCAGCATTTTCTAAGCTGAAAGAATGGAAGAATAAATTCAAGCCTCAACTTGAAATATTAAAGCATTCCTGGTGTGTTGCTGTAGGATAGGCATTGGACCACAAGGTCAGTTTAAGCTTCAAGGTCAGCAGTTCAAGCTCACTACCCGCTGCTCCTCAAAAACCCTATACAGGGTTGTTATGAGTTGGAACTGACTCGATGGTACTAAACAACAACAACAGTGGTCAAAATATTGAATGATGCAGAAAGCATCCAAAGAAGATAGAAGGGATATCCAGTCACTGTACCAAAAAAAAAAAAAGTGTTCAACCATTTCAAGAAGTAGCATATGATCAAAAAACATTGGTACTGAAGGAAGAACTCCAAGGTGCACTGAAGGCATCGGTGGAAAACAAGGCTCCAGGAATTTACAGAATACAAATAGAACTCTTTCACCAAACTGGTGTAGCACTCACTCATCTATGCCAAGGAATTTGGAAAAATAACTGGCCAACTGATTGGAAAAAACTCATATTTGTGACCGTTCCATTACTGAAGATAATTTTTAAATGCTGTGGCAGTACATTGACAAAGAACTGCCAGAAAATCAAGCTGAATTCAGCAAAGGATATGAAATGAAAGATGTCATTGCTGATGTTAGATGGATCCTGGCTGAAAGCAAGGAATACCAGGGAGATATTTGCTTGTGTTTTATTGACTACGCAAAGACTTTTGACTGTGTGGATCATTATAAACTATGAATAGCATTGCAAAGAATGGGTATTCAAGAACACTTAATTGAGTCTGTACATAGACCAAGAGGCACTCATTTGAATAGAAAAAGGAGATACTGAATAGTTTAATATTATGAAAGGTGTGCACCAGGGTTGTACGCTTTTGCCATATTTATTAAATCTATATGCTGAGCACATAATCTGAGAAACTGAATTATATGAAGTATGTGGCATAAGGTTTGGAGAAAGACTCATTAATAGCCTGTGATATGCAGATTGCTGCATATCAGTATTACTTGCTGGAAGCAAAAAGGACTTAAAATACTTACTGAAGAAGATCAAAGACCATAAACTTCAGTATGAATTTCACCTGAATGTAAAGAAAGCAACAATCCTCGCAAGTGAATTAATAAATAACATATTGACAAATGGAGAAAACATTGCTGTTGTCAAAATTTTCATTTTTCTTGGATCCACAATCAACACTCAATGAAGCAGGAGTCAAGAACTTAGACAACATATTGCACTAGGCAAATCTGCTGCAAAAGATACCTTTAAGGTGTTCAAGAGCAAAAATACCAGTTTGAGGACTGAGGTGCATCTGACCCAAGTCATGGTATTTTCTATGGTATTTCAATTTTCAATGGTATTTCAGTATGTATGTGAAAGTTGGACAATGAATAATGAAGATTCTAAAATTGATGCATTTAAGTTATGATGTTAGAAAATAATAATGAAAGTACCATGGACTGCCAAAAGAACAATCAAGTCTATGTTGGAGGAAGTACAGCCAGAATGCTCCTTAGGAACTAGGATGGCAAGACTTCATTTTTCATACTTTACGCATGTTATTAGGAGAGACCAGTCCCTGGAGGACATAATGCTTGGTAAAGTGAAGGATCAGCAAACGAGAGGAAGGCCCTCAAGAGGATGAGTTGACACAGTGGCAGTAGCAATGGGCTCGTGTGAAACAATTGTAAGGTTGACACAGGACTTGGCAGTGTTTTGTTCTGTTGTATCTAGGGTTACTATAAGTCAGACCTGACTGAATGGCACACACAACAACATGCTTTTAAGCTCTTCTGATCCCATTGCATGTGCTACTCAATAGTTACAGGTCAGAAGTTTTTTAATTCTCTACGGCACTTAACAACAACAAATGATGTAGCATAATGGATTACTAGCTGGGCTGCTAACAACAAGGTCATCAGTTCCAATGTACCAGGTTCCATGGGAGAAAGATGAGGCTTTCTACTCCTGTAAAGATTTACAGCCTTGGGAATCCTCTACTGGGTCGCTATGAGTTGGAACCAAACCAACAGGACGTAACCACCAACAACCAAGCACTGGAATGAACTGTCAGTTTGAACAGCAAGGTCAGCTGTTCAAACCCACCAACCTCTCCTCAGGATCGCTATAAGTTGGAACCAACTGAATGGCACTAAGAACAGAGCTTACTTAAAATCATCTGTTTTCACATAAGCCAACGAAACTGAACTCGTGTGTTTTTTTCTTTCTTTTACTGAGATCTTAATTGTTGTTATTGTTATTGTTAAATGCTGTTGAGTTGGTGCTGACTCATAGTGATCCTATATAGGGTTTCCAAGGAGTTGCTGGTTCGTTTAAACTGCTGACCTGGTTTGCAGTTTGAACTGGCCTTGTGATCCAGTGTTTATCCTACAGCACCACACCAGGACTCTGTAGCAAGGTTTATTTTAAAGATATTAAATGTCAGAATTATATAAGGAGTCCCTGGGTAGCACAGATAGTTAATCTTTCAACTACTAACTGAAAGGTTGCCAGTTCGAACCCACCTAGAGGTGCCTTGGAGGACAGGTCTAGAAATACGCTTAATGAAGGTCACAATCTTGAAAACTCTATGGAGCATTTCTACTCAGTACTTACACGTGGGATCATCATGAGTTGGAATCAACTCAATGACAACTAATGAAAACATCATTCAATATAGATTGAGAAATTTATTCAATTCATCTATGTGTGTTCATGGGTACTGGTGTGGCCCTATAGAGTAAACACTGAGCAGGTCAGCAGTTCAAACTCACCAGCCACTTTGTGGAGAAAGATGAGGCTTTCTGCTCCCTCAAAGATTTACAGCCTCAGAAATGCTATGCAGGGTTGCTATGAATTGGAATCAACTTGATGGAAGTGGGTTATTTAGTGTTTAAAGAGCCCTGGTGGTGCTGTGGGTTAGGTGTTGGGCTGGTAACCACCTGGTCAGTGGTTCAAACCCACCAGCCGCTCTGTGGTAGTAAGGTGAGGCTATCTGCTACCTTAAAGATTTACACTCTTGGAAACTCTATATAGGGACAGTATGAGTCAGTATCAACAAGATGGCAATGGATTTGGATCTATAATTCAGAGTTGTAAAATAACTTCCATAGAATATGGTGAAGATACTTCTATGTACAGCTTTCCATTGAAGAAAGCACAAATGTTTCCCTTCAGTAACAGTATTAAAAGACTCTGGTGTGGTACTGTAGGATAAACATTGGACCACAAGTTTGGTTTGAACTGCAGGGTTGGTGGTTCAAATTCACCAGTCACTTCTGGATGAGTCAAAACTGACTCAACAACACTTAACAACAATAAAGAGAGGTGCTTTCCCTCAATACTTTTAGTCTGTGAGCAAATGAGGTTCATGAAGTGTCAAGCAGTGCCTGGATCTCCTACTCATATTATGAGAGAAACATTACTTGGCAGCCGAGTACTGGTGTGGCGCTGTAAAATAAGCACTGGACTTATAGCCACAAGGTCAGTGGGTCAAGTCCATTTGCTGCTTCTCGGAAATCCTATGCTGGTTATGTGCCATGGAGTCGGTTCCGAGTCATAAAGACCCTACATAGGGTTTCCATGGCTGTAAATCTTTACAGTAGCAGAAAGCCTCATCTTTCTTCTGCTTAACAGCTGGTAGATCTGAACTGCTGACCTTGCATAGCAGCCCAACTGGTAACCACTATGCTACGAGAGCTCCTTGGAAACCCTATACAGGATCACTGAGTTGGAACTCGCTTGAAAATGGCACTAACAATTATTTGACAGCAGGGAAACGGCACCAAGATGGAAGAATGAATAAAACTTAAGAAGCAACCAATGTCTCTTTGCCAAAGATAAAAGTGTCTGACAAACACTGGAAAGTACTATGGAGTAGATGGAGTGAATATGGATGTAGTGGATTAAGTAAACTCAGTTTCGCACATTCTGGGTTTGAGGTGCTTGTAGAATATATTGTGCCTCCGAGTGGTGCAAACCGTTGAAAGGTTGAAAGACCTCACATAGGCACCTCGGAAGAAAAGACTGGCAATCTACTTGGGGGAAAAAAACAAAAACACCACACACATTGGAAACCCCACTGAGCAGTTCTACTCGACTGCAGGACTAGTAGGATATCCGGGTGACTGTATCAGGAGTGGAGTCCTGGTGTGGCACTGAGGAAAAAATACGCTAGACAGCAAGGTCAGCAGTTCAAACCGACCAGCTGCTCTTCGGAAACCCTATGCAGGGTCGCTATGAGTCGAAACAGACTCGGCTGCACTTAACAACAACGTATCGACTGGATAGGGATTCCAAGTGTGTACTTGGAATGCAGTCATAAGGTCATCGATAGGCAGTGGTCTTTGCGAACAGCTTGGGCTTGCGGAGGCCAATGGGTCTTTGGGAGGTCTGAACTAGCGGTAAACCGGCCAGTCACCCTGGCCAGCCGCTGCAGTCTTAAGGGGCCACAAGAGATGCTTCCCGAGTGCGCCTGACTAACTGGGTTCACTGTCCTTCCGCCTGTTAGGCCCAGGCGCAACAGGCAGGCCCAAGCTGCGCAGACCCCACTTCCGCTTCCGGCCCCGGGCAGAGCTGGTGGGCGGTGAGGGGCGGGGCCGAGGGCTGTAGGCGCATGCCTGAAGGAGTAGCGTTTGCGCTGTTTGTGGGCGCCAGCCAGTGGTTGCGGCTGGGCTCCACGGGGCGAGGAGGTTCTGCTTCGGGCGGATGCGACGGCCGCCTCCTCCGGGCCCTGCGGAGGCCCAAGGGTGTGAAGTCGAAGCTCGCTGCCTGAGGAAGCGAGGCCGGAGAGCTGCGTCTGAGTCAGGCGAGGCGGGAGGTTGCGGCCCTGAGACCGGGGGGCGTGAGGAGAACAGGCCGAAGAGGAGAATGGTGACCCGGGTGTCTGGGAGTGAAGAGGTGGAAAATGAGACCTCAGGTGAGGTGTCTGGGCCTGGGAAGGCCGCAAGGCGGGGAGTGGAGGGTATGGGAGGCCTGACGGGAGACCCAGCGCGCCTGACAAGTGCAGATTGACCCACCCTAGAAGCAGCGAAGGCGGCCAAACTCCCCTTGCAGTCGGGAAGATACAGTAAGAAAGCACTCAGTGGGCGTTTCCTTCCTATCTTTCATGCCTCGGCCTGTCGACCCCATCGCCATCTTTGTTTCCCTACTTGTCCTTAACCTTAATCCGCCTCAGTTTACTGCACATGATGCACTTGATGAGGAGAGGAAAAACGGGGTTTTTAGAGGCGTTTGTCCCATTAGGAGCCCTTGGTCGGAATTCCTGTAGGGGAAATTCATCTTAATAACCCTTATGGCTCGTGTGAAGTGCCGCAAGGGGTTATCCATCTGCCTTTGAATGTATACAAGGCTTAACTGAAAATTGGGCTTTTCATTGGAAAACAAAATATGCTTCCATACAGCTATTTGGGGAAATAAAAATGGGTGGCTTCCCAAGTTTTAATTTTTATAAGTGGAGTTCCTTTTTCCTCCTTAATGTAAAGTATTTTGTTGTGTTTTGTTGTTTAATCAGCCAAGGAAAAAAGACAAGTTACTGAAGCCTCAAGTGATGATCCACAGCCAGGAAATGACCTGGTAAGGAAGGAATCATTAACCAGTTCGGAATCTTTCCAAACAGTGGAGTGCAGTGAATTTCAACATATGGCTTTTTTGCAGTCTTGTGGTAAGGAAGGTTTGGCTGAAGGTATTGGAAGAAGAATTCAACTTAAAAAACGTAAAACTTCAGAGAGTCTACCTGTCAAAATAACTGAAAAGAAAGCTCCACAAAATATTAAGGTTGAATTCCAAAATGAACTGTGCAAGAATACTCCAAAATATTCTTGTAACAGCTTGTCACCTGGAGTAGAAAATAATTCCATTTTAAAGTTACATGATTGTAATTGTTTCCCCCATTTTAAGGGTTATAATGATGAAAACAGCCTTGAATATAAACCTGATGATGGATGTATTCACGTAGCAGAAAATTCCTCAAAGAAAGACAATCTTAAAAGTCTTAGAGAGAAGAATGATGAAAATAATATTCAACTTTCACAGACTAAAGAAAACTTAATGGGAGTAAATACATTATTGCGTGAAGAAAGTGATTTATACCAAAATACAAATGATGACTTGCTTCCTTGCCTTCAAAGTGAAAAAAATAAATATTTAACAGAGGATAGCAGTATTGGGAGGAAACCCAGGAAAAAGATGAAGTTGTCCGAAAAAGGAGATGAAACAGTTCTTGAGATGAACTTCTCCAATTTAAATAACAAGCCTGAGTTGGTGTTAAGAGAAAACCACATTTGTGCTGAATGTAAAGAAGTAGGTATTTTACAGAATGAAAAAGGCTCTGTTAAAGTTTCAAAGAAAGTAAACCATAACATACCCTTCCCAATGGATCATTCATTAAGCCTCCCAGAAGCAGAAGGGAAAAAAACAAGTCCTGAACATCATGTAAAGGCTAAATTTCAGAAAATTCTTGACCCACTTTTAAAAGAAACAAAGACTGATTCAGAGATCCTCGTATGTAAAAATGCGGAGCCAGAAGAATGTTTAAAGTCAGTGAAAAGTTCAACAGTGAAATCACCCACTGGTACATCTGGTCTTTCTAATTATCATCATATTGAAAGATCCTCACAGGAAGAGCTGGGAAATGAAGATGAAGAATCAAAGTTAAGCTGCCACAGAACAATACCAATGACTGGTAAAAGAACTTGGCCTTGTTACTCGTGTGCTAGAATATCTGTCCTCTGTTGGAAAAAGACTTCCGTGCCAGAATCGAATTTATTTCTTTCTGGGTCTAGAGAAAGTTTTACTCAAGATGATTTTCTTAAACACCCAACAAAGACGGACTTAACTGATACCAAAGTATTATTACAGAGATCCGCAACAGAAACAAACGTAGAATTTTCAAGTCAAGAACAATTGAATTCTGATGTAAATTATCTCTCTTCAGTTTCTGCAATAGAACCTATAATCAGTGATGATAAAAAAGTGAGATCAGAGAATCTGAGCAGAAGTGGGCCAGAGGTAGTTTCAGATACTGCTGAAGGTTTTCAATTAATTAATGTGACTCAGAGCATGACAGGATGTAAAAAAAAAGACATAGGGAATTTAGTAAAACCTAATTTAACAGTGGCTTCCCAGGATGGTCAGGAAACAAATAACTATACAGGCAAAACTATTAATCGAAAAGCATGTATCGCTAAGCCGACGCTTGTGGTTCCAGATTTGGTGAAAATACTGAACACAAGACGACTGACTAATTTTAAAATTCCTTTACTTAAGAACAAAGCAGAAAAAAGAAAAATAAATATCAAGTCATCAGAGAGAGAAGCTTATAGTCCCCTTGAACTTCTTGACAATTTGTCTGTAGAGATAAGACAGTATAGGAGTAAAGAAAATGTCTCCACAGTAACTTCAGGACCTCAGTCTTGGAGCATACAAAACAGTATAACTCCAGTGCAAGTGAGTTCTGATTCATTCTACAGTAAGAAATCCTATAGTTTATCTTCAAGCTCCTCAAAGCATAGTAATAATAAGCCATCTAATCACATCTCCGAACTAGGCAACATTGTATCTAACAAGGAAGCTGTTTCTCTCACAGATGAATATAATACTTTTTTTTGTGATCCTGGGTGTGTAGAGAAAAGTACTGCCTTCTGTTCTAATGAAAAAGACACATTTGAGCCTGTTTGCTCTGAAGATAGTGGTAAAAAAGTGAGTAAGAGCTTTTCAGAAATTAAAGTGGAGTTTCCAGACATTCTTAAAGCATATGAAGATGATGTCCTCTTAATTGATGTAATTCAGGATGACCCAGACCTCTTTGGAGTTTCCAATGAAGGGGAGCTTTCTTTTACTTCAGAAGTCCCCGTGATAAACTCAGAGCCCAATGTTCCTGAAGTGAACCAAACAGAAGACGCCAAGCACATGGAACTTCCAGGAAAAAAAGAACCAAGTGATGACTTGAGGTATGCATGTTCAAGTTTAGCTCTTTGGTGCCGATATTTGTTGGGGTTTCAACAACACTTTAGACTCTTGGATGTCACTAATTTTTTAGTTGTCATTCATGCTCCATTATTTAACACAGTCATTTTTTAAATGTATTCCTGAGTCCCAGAAATGTTCTTAAGGTAAAATTTTCAGTAGAAATAAAGGATCATATGTATCTTGGAAAATATAATGGAGCAGCTTGGTTATGTGCCATGGAGTCGGTTCGACTCTTAGTGACCCTGTACAGGGTTTCCGAGGCTGTAAATCTTTACGGGAGCAGAAAGCCTCATCTTTCTCCCATGGAACAACTGGTAGTTTCGAACTGCTGACCTTGAGCTTTGCAGTCTGATTCGTAACCACTATGCTACCAGAGCTGTAATGGAGCAGATTAGCTATTTAAACTACTATTCATAGTAGTAGTTAAAGAACCTACAAATTAAAGAACCTAAAAATTTAACTTTTGAAAGTAATCTCAGTACTTAAAAAGCCATTTCATAAATCATCACCTTATAAAGGATGATGGTTTTAGTATAATGATTAATTGTTCTCAAATAGGGCTAGTTTGCTGAGGGAACTTTAAATGGAGCCTTGTAGTAACTCTTCATGCTCTGGAGGTTAATCTATTTGATGACCCAAATCTTATTTAATGTGATGTCACATACTGAACTTTTACCATTCTTCAAACTCTAATTTATATTAGTATGTAGCAATACTTTAATGTTTTGTGAGCAGATTTAAAAGGAAAAATGTAAACACTTTTTACTAAAATTCAAGGTATATAATTTGAATGTGTCTGGCATTTTTAAATTCTAGTCTCTTTTATAATAACATACTCATCTTGATGTTCCTAGTATTGTAAGAAATTTAACTTATCACCAAATAGAGTGCTTTCTATATGTCAAATAGGAGAACCAAGAACTTTATTATTAATTTTTGACCACTCAATAATGTAGAATGGTATGCTGTCCATTTTAAAGATGCAGTGGGGGGATGAAGATGACAGGTCACATTGCTAGTAACAACCTGGATTTGAACCCAGGTCTGTCATGCTCTAAAACTAATGGTTAAGAGTTTGACCTTTGCAATATGATCTAGGTTTTTAAATCTTCTTGACACTTACTAGTTATGTGACTTTTGGGGCAAATTAAATTTCACCTTATTTGTAAAACGAGAAAGCTCTTGCTTTGGAGTTGTGAGGATTAAATCAAAGAATGGATGGATAAGGTTTTAGCCTGGCACTGAACACAAATATAAGAGTTCAATAAAAGAAGTTTTGTATTTTTAAACTATAGGTTTGTTTGTTTTACTCTTGTTACGTCATGCTTTCTTTGTTCTTGGAATACAAAGGAAAAATATAACAACTCTTGCATACAAGTGTTGGCCTACAAACTATTGGCAATGAGCTACATTCAGCCAAAAGTGGAGAAAGATAAGGGATAAATGAAAAGTTGTGATTATACAAAAATGATTAGTGTGAAAGGAGGTGAAAATCCCACCACCCGAAATAACAGATTAATTGCTTATAATTTGTATGCACAATTCTTGGCATCTATGTAGGCATATATTGTTTTTGGTACACATTGGGCTAACCTCAGGATCGGTAGTTTGAATCCACCAGCTACTCTGAAGGAGGAAAATAAGGCTTTCTGTGGTCATGAAGATTTACAGCCTTAGAAACCCTATACAGGGTCAGGATCCCTATGAGTTGGAACTTGCTTGATTGCACAGTGTTACATATACACGGATATAATTTTTTTTAATTGGCTCATTCTGTTATTAATAGAAGCATCCATTTTACTTGTATGTAAATAGAGGTACAGGTGGGGGACAATGAAGTGAAATTAAAGGAATTGCTGAATCAATATATTAATATATTTCTTTGATACATGCCTAGATGTTCTCTCTAAAGTTAATAAGAACCAAAAAAAAAAAAAAAAAATCCATTGCCATCGAGTCACTTTCAACTCAGCAATCCTGTAGGACAGAACAGAATTGTCAAACATTTCCAGAGCTGTAAACCTTTACAGAAGCCTACTGCATATCCTTTTCCTGTGGAGTGGCTGTTGCCCTTAAGTGTCACTGAATCGGTTCCATCACATAGCGATCCTGTATAAGGTTTCCAAGGAGCCCCTAGTGGGTTTGAGCCACTGACCTTGTGGTTAGCAAACCAGTCCTTATCTTACAGTGTCATACCAAGACTCCTGTGGAGCGGCTAGTGGATTAGAAAGTTAATGGTGGTAGTGATTATGTGCTACCGAGTCAGGTCTGACTCATAGCAATCCTTTCCTCAGTCATCTCTTTAAAGTAACAAATGGAACAGTATGAATAAACTTCATTCTGATTTTTACTTTTTTCTGCTCCAGGTCACATAGATAATTGTTTCTTGTTTTTACTGAAATACACAGTATTGTACTTGATAAAAAGGTTGTATGTAATATCAGGAGACATAGCACCACATAGAATGGTATCAGACTAGGGAGCTTCTGACCCAGTGAACTGGATGCTGTAATCATGGCTTCTCTTATCTGCAGAATAATTACCCCTAGGAAATGTATAGCAGCCTTATTCAGTAACAATCTGTAAATGAATAAATAAATGAGCATTGACAATAATTAGCCAGTTGACGTCTCAAGGAGGCATTTAACAATCTGAAGTAGTCTTGAGCAATGGTTTTTAAACTTTTTCTGCTAGTCATTCTAGAGTAGTCATCTTCAAACAGTAAAAGATGTTTTACCTTGTGATCTAGTACATACCTTACAAATATATAAGATAACAGATTTACAAAACAATAGTTTCCATACTACAAGTGATATAATTACATGTTTTGTATTTTATTCTGTTTCTTTTCTTTTTTTTTTTTTGATATTCCTGGTTGGGATCCACTAGATAGATTTTTATCAGCCACTTGAAAAATGCTGAAGCTCTGGTAGCGTAGTGGTTACGAATCGGGCTGCGAACCTTACGGTCAGCGGTTCAAAACTACCAGCTGCTCCGCGGGAGAAAGATGAGGCTTTCTACTCCCGTAAAGATTTACACCCGTGAAAACCCTGTACAGGGTCGCTATGGGTCGGAACCGACTCAACGGCATTTAACAACAACAACAACAAGTAGAGGATAGACTTGATATAATATGCTATCTCAGTGCTGCTGTAACAGAAATATCACATATGGATGCCTTAAACAAATTTATTCTCCCACAGTTTAGGAGGCCAGAAGTCCAAATTCAGAGCACAAGCTCTGTAGTAAGGTCCTGTCTCCTTTCAGCATCTATAGGTCCAACATTCCTTGAAGATCATCATGTGGCATGGCTTCAGTCTTTCCTTGGATCTAGGTTTCATCACAGTATAGGGACTCCAAGTCCAAAGGACACAATTTCATTCCTTACTCTTCTTACTTGGTGGTAATAGATCCATTTGAGCTCTGCTTGCCTGTTTAATCTTTTGTATCTCAAAAGTGATTGATTCAAAAAACAACCTAATCCTGTAGATTGCATCTGACCTTATTAACATAGAAGTGTGAATTTATAACACATAGGATAATTAGATCAGGGCACATTGCATAAGGGGAGTGATTATATCATGAAGGTGATCCTTACATCTTAACTGCTACACCACTGAGAATCCTAGCTCAGCCAAGCTGACACATAAACTGTAGCTCATATATGGGTAGTACTTCAGACTTGACTTCAACCTCTCTTATTCCCCTCTCCTTTTAGCTTTGATTTTCTTTTTTTTCTTCTGTACTGTACTTCTCTAATCTCACCCACGTCTGTTTTTGTTTTATATCCTTCATGTTTTCCCTTTCTACTCTCATCCTCACTTTATCAGTGCCAAACTCTTAACTTTTGTCTCCATCAGTGTAAAACTAAAATACAACTTAGGTGGAGTATAGTTTTGTTTATGATCTCTTTTTAATTTAGGTTCATTGAACTTCTTTGTGACTCTCAAATTCAAAAGAAAAGTAAAATGTATGTAAGAGTAGCACATCAATTTCAGCTTCTTTGTTATTCATTATACAAAAAATTTTCTTGTACCTGTGTAAGCTTCCAGCAATATACATACTGGCTTATTTTACCTATTCATGAATGGAACTTCCAGGATAACTAGAAACTCCAGAAATATCCCTGTCCTTCACTTCTGTATTTATTGGGTCACTTAATCCTATTCAGAGGAGCACAGTGGCTCCTTAAGATAAACCTTGGACTGTGAACAACAAGGTTAGTGATTTGAACCCACCAGCCACTCCACTGGAGAAAGAAGAGGTTTTTCTGCCCCTGCAAAGATTTACAATCTCGGAAACCTACACAACATTGGTGAGTCCAAACGGACTTGACAGTATTTAGCAACAATCCTATTTATGCTTTTACCTTAGTATCTATTACTGTTCTCTTCAGTTCTCACTGCTATTATCATATTCATCTTCTTCATAGATTATTTTCATGGTCTTGTATTTATTTTTCCTGAAGTCTTAGTGTATCCTTTGTCATAGTGGTATTTAGAAATTGATATGCCAACGACTGCTTACAGTGCTTAAGTGGCCCTTAGCCACCTGAGGATTCTTAAGTGCTTGGCATGGCTTTTTAAGATTAATGGATCTGCATTCAAGTCCTTCTTTGACAGTGGTGATATCAAACAAAGTAGAACATAGGGTGAATTTGAACTTTATCCATAGAGCAAGTAGGAATTCCCTAGACTTTCAGATACAGAATTTGATCCGATTATATTTTTTAAATCATTGTACCTGTAGTATCTGTACTGCAAAACACAAGGTCAGCAGTTCAAGTCTACCAGCTGCTCTATAAAGGGTCACTATCAGTCAGAACCCACTTAGCAACAACAGCAACACCTGTATTATGGGAAATAAGGACTCCTAGTGTGCTGTAGGATCAGCACTGGATGGTGAACCACAAGGTTGGAAACCCACCAGCTGCTTCTCGGAAACCCTATACAAGGTTGCTATAAGTCGAACTGACTCTTATGCATTTAACAACAACAACAATGAGAAATAAACTGGTATGGAGCTATTTGAATAATTAAACTCAAAGGATGTGGTGACTTCAAACACAGGAGCAGGAGCGGGTGTGAAGAACATGAATGGGTCTGAGAGAGATTCAGGAAGTGAAGATGCATTAGTCAGAGGGCAGCGATTTATTTTATCTCTAAAAATATTACCTACCATTCATCTCAGATGTTTTTAGGTGCCATTGAGTCTGTATTGATTCATAGCGACCTTATGCACATCCGAAGGAAGCATTGCCTGATTCTGGGACAACCTCAACATTGTTACATGATTGAGCCCATTGATGCTGCCACTTTGCCAGTCCATCTTGCTGGGGGTCTTCCTCTTTTTCTCTGACCCTCCACCTTACCAAACATGATATCCTTCCCCAGCGACTGGTCCCTCCTGACAATATGTCTAAAGTATGTGAGACGAAGTTTGGCCATGCTGGCCTCCAAGGAGCATTCTGGCTACACTTCTTCCAACACAGATCTGTCAGTTCTTTTGGCAGCCCATGGCAGTT
>NW_006408642.1:5361191-5373707 GCF_000296735.1 Chrysochloris asiatica
TTTTACTTCCTGTTTGTCATGGCACTTTCAATATTCTCTTCCAACACCGGAACTCAAAAGCATCAATTCTTCTACGGTCCTCTTTATTCACTGTCCAGCTTTCGCATGCATATGAGATTATAGAAAATACCATGGCTTGGGTCAGGCGCACCTTATTCTTCAAGCTGACATCTTGGCTCTTCAACACTTTAAAATAGTCTCGTGCAGCGGATTGCGTAGTGCAATATGTCGTTTGATTTCTTGACTGCTGCTTCCATGAATGTTGATAGTTATCCAAGAAGAGAGAACTCCTTTGACAACTTCAGTCTTTTCTCCATTGATAAGAATGTTTATTGGCCCAGTGGCCAGGATTCTTGTTTTCTGTACATTGAGATGCAGTCTGTACCGAAGGCTGTGCTCATTGATCTTCATCGTAAATATTTTAAGTCCTCTTCACTTTAAGCAAGCAAGGTTGTATCATCTGCATATTGCAGATTGTTAATGAGTCTCTAATTGTGATGCCAGTTTTTCTTCATATAACCCAGCTTCTCGGATTAATTGTTTAGCATACAGGTTGAATAAGTTTGGTGAAAGAATACAACCCTGTCGCACACCCTTGGTAATTTTAAACCATTCAGTGTCCCCAAGTTCTGTTTGAACAACTGTCTGTTAGTCCATGTACCAATTCCTCATGAGCACAATTAAGTGTTCAGGAATACTCATACTTCGCAATGTTGTCCATAGCTTGTCATGATCCACACAATCGAAAGCCTTTGTATAGTCAATAAAGAACAGGTAAACATCTTACTGATATTTTCTGCTTTCAGCCAACATCCCTTGGACACCAGCAATGGTATCCCTAGTTCCACGGCCTCTTCTGAATCTGGCTTGAACCTCTGGAAGGTCCTCTCTGTCAGTGTATTTCTATATTACCTTTAGTAAAACTTTACTCACATGGGATAGCAAAGATATTGTGTGGTGATTTCCGCATTCCGTTGGGTCACCTCTCTTTGGAATGGGCACAAATACCTAGCTCTTCCAATCACTCGGCCAGATAGTTGTCTTCCAGATTTTATGGCATAGATGAATGAGTGCTTCTAGTGCCTCCCTACTTTCTCGAAAGATTTCAATTTTTATTCCATCAATTCCTGGTGCCTTGTTCTTTGCCAATTCCTTCATTGCACCTTGGATTTCTTGCTTCAGTGTCATTGACTGTTCTTCATATGCTACTTTTTCAAACGGTTGAACATCAAACATTTCCTTTTGGTACAGTGACTCTGTGTATCCTTTCCATCTTCTTTTGATGCTTTCTGCATCATTCATAATTTGCCCAAAGAATCCTTCAGTACGAAAGTCGAGGCTTGAATTTTTTTCTACAGTTCCCCCAGCATGAGAAATGCTGAGTGTGTTCTTCCTTTTCGGTTTTCTGACTCCAAATCTTTGCACATTTTGTTGTAATATTTGGCTTTGTCTTCTCAAGCTGGTCTTTGAATTTTTTTGTTCAGCTCTTATACCTCATTGCTTCCATTTGCTTTTTATCATCTCTATGCTGGAGAGCAAGTTTCAATGTCTCTTCTGACATCCATTTTGATCTTTTCCTTCTTTCTTGTCTTCTTAATGACTTTTGGCTTTCTGTATGATGTTCTTGATGTCATCCTACAACTCTTCTGGTCTTTGGTCTTCAGTGTTTAATGTATCAAATCTGTTCTTCAGATATCTAAATTCAGGTGGGATATATTCAAGGTCATATTTTGGCTCTCATGGACTTGCTTTCATTTTCTTCAGCTTTACTTTGAATTTGCATATAAGCAATTGATGGTCTGTTCCACAATCTGCCCCGGCCTTGTTTTGACTGATGATATTGTCTTTTTCTGCAGATGTAGTCACTTTGATTTCTATGTATTCCTTTAAGGTCCATGTGGATAGTCGTCGCTTATTCTGTCTAGAGAAGGTATTTGAAATGAACAAATCATTGATTTTGCAGAATTCTATTATACAGTCTCCATCGTCATTTCTATCACAAAGTCCATATTTTCCAAATACTGAACAACCTTCTTATATGCTCCCAACCTTTGCATTCCAACACCAGTAATGATGAATACATCTTGATTACATGTTTGATCTAATTCAGATTGAAGGAATTGGTAGAATTCTTCTATTTCATCCTCACAGGCTTTAGTGGTTAGTGCGTAAATTTGAATAATAGTAGTATTAAATGGTCTTCCCTGTAGACGCAAAGATAATATCCTATCACAGGCAGCGTTGTACCTCATGACTGATCTGGATATGTTTTTTCTGACAATGAATGCAACACCATTCCTCTTCAGTTTTTCTTTCCTGTCATAGTATAAACCATGTGGTTGTTAGATTCAAAATGGCCAATACCAGTCCATTTCAGCTCACTAATGCCTAAGAATTTCCAATTTTCCTAGATTCATACTTCATGCACTCCATGTTCCGATTATTAATGGATTTTTGCAGCTGTTTCTCTTCATTTTTAGTTGTGCCCCATCAGCAAATGAAGGTACCACAGGCTTTTCTCCTATGGGCTTTGCTCCATTTGCATCACCATAGTCAACTCTACTTTCAGGAGGCAGCTCTTCCCCCTTTGTATTTTGTGTGCCTTCTAACCTGAGGGCTCATTTTCCGGCAGTATATCTGACAGTGTTTCTCTGCCATTCATGAAGTTTTCAGTGACTAAATATTCGGAAGTAGTTCGTCACTCCTTCTTCCTAGTCTGTCTTTGTCTGGAAGCTCATCTGAAACCTGTCCACCATAGGTGATCTTGCTGGTATATAAAATACCGGTGGCATAGCTTCTAGAATCACAGCAACTCACAAGCCATCACAGAACAACAAACTGACAGACGAGTGGTGGTCATCTCAGATATAAAGGGTTAAAGTTCTGGAGAGGGTTTTGGTTCAGGAAGTTGACTTTGGCCCTGGTTGCATTAAAGAGGTCTTTGGAATACTGAAATGAGAATATTTTGATAGATATAAATCTAGAGAGAAGTTGGGGCTGGGGGAAGAGATACTTATATGCGCACATAAACGTGCCTTTTGTTCGTGTTATATTTTCACCCCTTAAAGTGTATTCTTTGGATTATTGCTAGAATATGTGAGGAAAAAAATACTTATATTTTTCAAAGGATGTTGTAGTTGTTAAATGTTGTTGAATTGGTTCCTACTCATAACAACCCTTTTAGGGCTTCCAAGTAGTAGCTGGTGGGTTTGAACCACCAATCTTTCATTTAGCAGTCCCGTGCTTATCCTATAGTGCCACACCAAGACTCTTTCAAAGAATAGCATGCACAAAATGTTTTGTTTAATTTTCTCACTTGGCTAAGATGTAACCCTGACCCAATGAAGAGCAATTATGCAGTTGTGAAATACGTTTAATATTTAATAAAACCTGTTTATTAAATTAATAAATGGGGAGATTATAGATGGTAATCATATTTTATTCTGTGTACTTTTATATATTTTACAATTTTATCTAAATTAAAAAAAAAACAAAACACACAGTAGAGTAAGTCCTTGGCATAGCTCTTTAAAAGGCTTGACTGTATTTGAGTGGCTATGCTATCATATGTGTTTTTTGTGTATTAAGCCTATGACACTGGCTTTAAAGATTTTTATCTCATTTAATCCTCACAGTAACCTCATAGGTAGGTGCTATTCTCATTTTACAGATAAAATTAGAATCAAAGAAGTTATGTAATTTGGCCACAGATTGCATAGTAAGTGACAGAGCAATATTTAACCCCAAGTTGGTCTAACTCTGATTTTTATAGGCTTGATCTCTAAATGATACGTTGTTTTCAGAGACAATAAGGAAAAGAACACCTCAACCTCTTGTTCTCCCAGTTAAACCAAAGACATATTGACATATACTTGAGAGTAGTAAACGCTATCTTGTGTCAGCGTAATACTTTATATATTTTAAATGTTTGGTATATTTCGGTGGGTTCTTGCTGAGTAACAAAGTTGCTTGGCAACACTCCCTAACTTTGAGGCAGTATGTTACTATAGACGAAATTAGGGGTCTGCCTGGGTGTGCTGAGCCTTGAAACACAGCATACTACTCTACCCTGAGGCGTTGAGTTTATACTCACAAACTGCAAAAGCTAGTATTGTATAGATTGATTATGCTGCTTGGAATATAATGTTTAATTCTGTTGACTTTATTATAGAGATCTTCCTGTACTGGACCCTGGATTGAAGAAGCCAGACATCTGTGCTTCCTTGTTATCAGGTAAGATTGGACATTTGTGGAACACACAGTATTGAAATATAGATGTATATATATATATTTTTTAATTCCCCATTCATGCCTAGTGAAAATGAAATCACTACGATACGAGACTTTTCATTTTGAAGTCTATAATCCTGTGTCATACCACTTGTCAGTTTGTCTCCATTTTAATGTGACTGGTTGGCAGGCAAAATTTTGAAATCTTTTCCACTTGGTTATTTTAAAAATAACAATGCTAGACTTTATATACAAAAGATATATAATTGGTGTCAATCACATTATAAGTCTGAGTCCTTTTTAAAATTGTTGACAATTAGCCACTAATCATGTGGCGCTGTGGTTAATGTACTATACTGCAAAGTCGTTTGAACTGCCAGGTTGACAGTTCAAGTTTACCAGCTGCTCCTCAGAAACCCTGTTCAGGTTCACTATTGATCGAAACCAACTTGGCAGCACTTAACAACAACAATAATCATAGTGTTAATTACCTGGATCTTTACTTCACAGGCATTAATTTAATATGAAAATTCATTTTACTTTCTACTTTCTGATTTTAAAATTTTATTTAAAATAGCTGGACATGATTAAGATTCTTAAGTGTATTCATCTTGAAATGCTTTTCAATTCTGTATTACTGCCAATTCTTTTTATACCACATGTTTTTATAAGGAGGGAGGATTTAGTGTACAACTACATGAAAACTCTGCATCCTGTTTTGTCACATTAGACCTTAAAAACCAACCAAACCCATTGCCATCAAGTTGATTTTGACTCATAGTAACCCTATGTAGGGTTCCTGAGACTGTAAATCTTTATAGGAGCAGACAGTCTCATCTTTCTCCTGAGGAACAGCTAGTAAATTTGAGCTGCTATCCTTACCGTTAGCAGTCACATGATCCCATAGTGCTCCCACGGCTCCTTTAAGCTATAAAAGCCTTTGAATTCTAAATTATCTTAGAGTGATCTTTGCATGACTTATTTATTTTTTCATTTAAAGTTTTACAGCTGAATTATATTTCTTTTCAGCAAATGAAATAAAGCATGAATCCACAGGTATAAATATTTCCTTTGGAGATGTTACCAATGAAACCTCCGAAAATGAAAAACTGGGAGACTTAAGTGAACACATAACAGGATCAGATTTGGATGAGAAGGTACTAGGAAATCTTTTACATTTTCTTATTTCTTGGTTTAAATAGTGGTAGTGCAGAAATTCATCAACAGTAGTATTAAGTGACAGGTGTAACTTCGTTAGGTAAATCATTTCACTTTGTTCATGTGATCTATGGCTTGATCTTTTGCATAAGTAAAAGCAGAGTCCCTTATCTAGGGACATGATGTGTACTGTTTAATTGTATATTTAGCTTTTTTAGTATCTGAAGCTTGTCTCAAATCTAAGGTAAGTCTTTCTAAACAAAATATTGCATATTTTTTGCCTCGTCCAGTGCAAAGTGCTATCATTTGATTTTCCTTGGTATCTTATAATATCATTAGACCTGAGTGCTCTAATTACAAGCTTCAGCCATTTGATCACAGATTTCTTTATATATTCCTATATATAGGAAGTAAAGCTGAACATAACTTGATGCCAAAACACACCACTGGAGTGTGATATTTTAGGGGAAACTTTTGACATTACTTTTTTATTTTCTGCTAGGTAATTGATTACCTGAAACTTTTGCATAATCGGTTCCATAGGCAACTATTTCTTACTTTCTTTGTTGTCCGTAGACCTCCAATTCCTCCTCATTCATCCTCAAAGCTAATAACTTGTTTCCTACTTTGCCAAAAAATCAGAAGTAATTAGGAGAGATCTTCCTAAATTCCCAGCAATAAATATCCCACCTACTCGAATGTGCTCCCAAAAATCTTGCTTCTCTTCTATAACAACGGATGAACTGGCTAAGGTTTTTCCTTCCACATGTACATTAAGATACCCCTGCTTCTCAAAATACTGCTCCAGTAGTTCTCCCTTCAGTACTTGATCATTTTAATAAGGAGCTCTGGTAGCGTAGTAGTTATGAATCGGGCTGCTAATAACCTCAAGGTCAGAAGTTCGAAACTACCAGTGGTTCTGCAAGAGAAAGATGAGGAATTCTGCTCCCATAAAGACTTACAGTCTTGGAAACCCTGTGCAGGGTCACTATGAGTCGGAACCAACTCCACAGTACTTAACAACAACAAGAAGCATGTTGTATTTTCTCCCATCCTAAAATAAAACAAAACATAAAAACCCTTTCATGGTACTATGTTCCTGTTAAGCTGTTACCCTATTTCTCAAAAAGTTTATCTGTTACCCATTCCAAAGGTCTTCACCTTCACTCTTCCACCCAAACTATCCTGAATTTCAAACTCTTCAATAACTTCTATGATTCCAAATATAATAGACATTTCTCTGTCCTAATTTTATGTAACTTGCCACCAGTATTTGGCACAGTATATCACTTTCTTGATATTTGGCTTCCAGGATAAACATTTATCTGGTTTTATTTCCACCTTTCAGGCTATGGCTTCACAGTTTTCTGGTTTGTCTTGGTCTCCCTAACCTCTACATGTTGAAGGGTTCCGAAACTCAGACGTTGAATCTGTTCTTTTTTATATCTAGACTTGTTCTCTTAGTGGTCTTAACTAGTCTCTGGTTTCACTGTTGTCTGTGTGCTAAGACTGTCACATTTCTCTAGCTCTATAATCAATGGATGATTACAAACACGTTGTCTTAGTAATGCATTAGTCTTTGTCTCATGGTACCTTCAAAAATAAAAGCTCCAATAAAAGCAGTGGCTTCCAAGGGGATCTTCTTGGGCTAATTAATTCAAAGCAGAGAGATCAGCTCAGAAAGTTACAGTGACTGCTTTCTGGGATTCTGAAGGGGTAATCTTGATAGATTTTCTCGAAGCATACAAGATGATCATGGAGACTTAATAAAGAAGTTTTAATAAAATTAAACTGCCAACCTTGTGGTTAGAAGTCCAGTGCTTATCATACAGTGCTATACCACCAGGAAGGGTTAGAAAGATGTAACCACAGCTTCAGAGGTGTTTCCATACCTAGATGGAGGATATGTTAAGAAATAATAGTTTCACATTTTAATATTTTTATTTACTAAGGTTTCTTTGTTTTGGTAGCAATGCTTTCTGACTTACCCTTGCATTCTCCTTAAACCTTGGGAGGAAAACTTGATTTACTCACTCCTTCAAGGGTGGTGTTGTTGGTTGCCGTCAGGCAATTTAGACTCACAGCAACCCTGTGTACAACAAAATGAAATACTATCTGGTCAGGTGCCATCCTCAGAGTTGTTAACACTTGAGCCAACTGCTGCTATCAATATACTGTGCCAGTAGTACATCTCATTTGGGGTCTCCTCTTTTTCACTGAACCTCCACTTTTACCAAGCATGATGTCCTTTTTCAGCGACTGGTCACTCCTGATAACATGTCCATTAGTATGAGAGAGGAAGTCTCACCATCCATCCTAACTTCTAAGCAGTATTCTGGCTGCATTTTTTCAAAAATAATTCACAAAATTGCTTATCTCATTCTTATAGTAAGCCACTACTCATCTGTCAGTTTATCCTACTGTGGTGATTAGAGTGTTGTGATGCTGGATACTGCTACAGGTATTTCAAATACTGTCAGGGCCACCAGTGGTGGGCAGGTTTTAGCAGAGAGTTTCCAGAATAAGACAGACTACAAAGAAGGAATAGGTAGTCCATTTCTGAGGGATTAGTAATTGAAAACTTTATGATTAGTAGCAGAACATTGTTTGATATAGTGCTGGAAGATAAATTCCTGAAGTTGGAAGATACTCAAAATACAGTAGAGTAAGAGGTGCCTCCTCAAAGTAGAGTCAACATTAATGACATGGATGTAACAGAGCTTTTACAACCTTCATTTGTTGATGGGGGACACCTCAAAATAAGAAGAAACCGCTGCAACCATACTTTAGTTATTGGAAGATAGAATGTATAAAATATGAATGTCGGAAAATTAGAAGTTGTCAAAAATGAAATGGAATGCATAAAGATCAGTATCCTAGGCATTAGTAAGCTGAAATTTTGACTGGTATTGGCCATTTTGAATTGGACAGTCATGAATTACTATGCCAGGAATGACATACTGAAAAGGCATGACATCTCATTTATCAAAAAGAGCATTTCAAGATGTATCTAGAAGTATAGTACTGTCTGATAACATATCCATATTCCTACAAGGAAGACCAGTTAAATACCAACTGTCACAAATTTACATACCAACTATTAAAGGCAGTGATGAAGAAATTGAAGAATTCTACCAATGGCTACAGTCTGAAATTGATCAAATATAATCAAGATGCATTGATTATTACTGGTGATTGGAATGTAAAAGTGAAACAGGATTCAACTGTGGTTGGAAAATAATAGCCTTGATTATAGAAATTATGCTGGTGGTCGCATGACAGAATTTTGCAAGACCAGTGACTTATTCATTGCAAATGCTAGTTTTCAACAACATAAATTGTGACTACACACTGGACCTCGCTGGATGTGAAATGCCCAGGAATCAGATTGACTACATCTATGGAAAAAGAAGATGGAAAAGCTAAGTATCATCAACTTCATAAAACAAGGGCAAAGGGCAGTCTGTGGAACATACACCCAGTTTCTCATATTAAAGTTTAGGCGAAGCTGAAGAAAATTAAAACAAGTCCACCAGAGCCAAATATGACCTTCAGTATATCCCAACTGAATTTAAACGCCATCTCAAGAACTGGTAGAACACTGAATACTAATAACCTGAGACCAGAAGAGTTGTGGGATGACATCAAAAACATTATACAAGAAAGCAAAAGGTCAATAAAAAGACAGGAAATAAAAAACAAAGAGGGTGTCAGAAGAGACTCTGAACCTTGCTCTTGAACTTGAAATAGCTAAAGGAACCTAGAAGAAATACTTAAGTAAATGAGTTGACTAGAAATTTTCTGTGGGCAACTTGAGAAAGCATAGTAAAAATACTGTAATGAAATATACAAAGACCTATAGTTAGACAGCAAGGAGCTCTGGTAGCATAGTAGTTACGAATCAGACTGCTAACCTCAGGGTCAGTAGTTCGAAACTATCAGCTGTTCTGCAGGAGAAAGATGAGGCTTTCTGCTCCCATAAAGATTTACAGCCTCAGAAACCCTGTACAGGGTTGCTATGAGTCGGAACCAATTCTGCAGCACATGACAACAACGTAGGCAAATAACAGCCACATAGTTAGAAAGCTGTCAAAAGGGAAGAACATGCTCAAACTGAAAGAACTGAAGAAAAACTGAAGCCTGGGATTACAGTATTGAAGAATTCTATGGGCAAAACAGTGCATGACACAATACCCAAACAAGATGGAGTGTGTACACAGTCAATGTACCAGATAGAATTGGTCACCCAATTCAAGAGGTAGCATGTAATCAAGAACAGATGATATTGAAGGAAGAAGTCCAAGCTGCACTGAGGGCATTAGTGAAAAACAAGGCTCCAGGGATTTATGGAATATTAATTACAATGTTTCAATAAACTGATTTAGCACTGGAAGCACTCACTAGTATATGCCAAGAAATTTGGAAGATAACTGCATGGCCAGTTAACTGGAAAAGATCCATATTTGTGCACCATTTCAAAGAAAGTTAACCCAACGGAATATGGAAGTAAAGTTTTGTTGACAATAATTTAGAAACAGTTGCAACAGTACATCAACAGGGATCTGCTAGAAATTCAAATCAGGTTGAAAAACAGTGTGGACAAAGGAAAATCATTGTTGATGTCAATTAGATATTGGTTGAAAGTAGAGAATACCAGAAAGATAGCTGTTTGTCTTCTATTGATTATGCAAAGACATTCGAATGCATGGATCATAGCACACTGCAGTCAATGTTGAAAAGAATGGGAATTCCAGAACATGTAATTGTGCTCATGAGAAATGTTTACATAGACAAAAGAGGCAGTTGTTTAAACAGAACAGTTCTGTTGAAACGACTGCCTCTTTTGTCTATGTAAACATTCCTCATGAGCACAATTAAAGCAGATACTGAATGGCTTAACATTAGGAAAGGTGTGAATCAAGGTTGTGTTGTGTGTCCTTTCACCATACTTATTCAATCAGTATGCTGAGCAAATATTCTGAGAAGCTTGACTATATGAAGAACATGACATCTGGATTGGAGGAATACTCATTAACTTTTGATATGCAGATGATAAAACCTTGCTTGTTGGAATTGAAGAGGACTTAAAACAGTGATGAAAACTACCACCTTCAGTGTGGATTGCATCTCAGTGTAAACAAAACAAAATTCCTCACAACTGAACCAATAAATTGTTAAGTGCCATCAAGTCTGTTCCAACTCATAGCGACCCTATATAGGATTTCCAAGGAGTGACTAGTGAACTTGAACCACCAACCTTGCTGTCCAGCGCATTAACTCACAGTGCCACACCAGGATTCCAGACCAATAAATACATCATGATAAATGGAGAAAAGATTGCAGTTGTCAATGACTATTATTTGAATGTACAGTCAACATTCAAGGAAGCAGCAGTCAAACAATGTATTTTGTTGGGCAAATTTACTGCAAAGGACCACTTTAAATAGAATGTTTAAAGAGCAGAGATGTCACTTTGAGGACTAAGGTGCACCTGACCCAAGCCATAGTATTTTTAATAGCATCATATGCATGTGAAAGTTACATGAATAAGGAAGATTATAGAAGAATCTATGCATTTGAATTACGGTGTTGATGAAGAATACTGAAATCGCCATGGACTGCCAGAAGAAATAACAAATCTGTGTTGGAAGAAGTATAGCCAGAATGCTCCTTAGAAGCAAGGATGACAAGATTTCATTTCAAGAAATTTAGACATACTATCTAGAAGGGACCAGTCCCTGGAAAAAGACATCATCCTTGGTAAACTAGAGTGTCCGAGAGAAAGAGGAAGACCCTCAATGAGATAGAAATTACACAGTGGCTGCATCATAGAATTCAAACATAGGAAAGGATATGTGGATGGCAAAGGACAAGGTAGTATTTCATTTTATTGTACATGGGATCCCTATGAGTCAGAACTGACCTGGCCACACCTAACAGCAACAAATTATTATTATTTTGTTGAGGAAAGAGAATGATGTATTTATCCTCCTAATAGCGTAAAAAGGGTCAAAGTACCAACTCTAGAATATACAGGACCACGCAGTAAATAATTTCTGGTTAGTTGGCATTGAGTCAGTTCTGACTCTTAGTTATCCCATGTGTACAGAGAAGAAGAACAGCTCCTATT
The DNA here is from genome assembly GCF_000296735.1 of Chrysochloris asiatica. Lineage (NCBI taxonomy): Eukaryota > Metazoa > Chordata > Mammalia > Afrosoricida > Chrysochloridae > Chrysochloris > Chrysochloris asiatica. Next base: position 5,372,710 of record NW_006408642.1, read on the forward strand.
CAAAGCTTTTGGCAACAGATTGCCAGACTTGTCTTTCAAGGTGCCTTTGGGTGGGTTAAAACTACCAACCTTTTGTCTAATAGTTGAGTGTTTAATTGCTTGTGTCACTCAGAGATTGCCAGGGTGGCAGAAGCAGTTAAATATGTTGTTTATATATTTGTTTTTATTAAAATGCATGTATATGTATAAAAATATAATAATTTGCCATTAAAATTTTTGGCCCCCAAATTTTAGAATTAACAAACTTTTATCTATCTCTCTTACATTACATTTTTAGGAATGTTATAGGGTAACTAACATTTCTGCAAATGTTTCCTTAGTGACTTTTACTTCCATAGATATATATTATCTTTTGGAGTGACACTATTTATTTTCTTGTGTGTATCAGTTGTTCTGAGCTTCCATATGGATATATATCTCCATTTATTTAGCTCTTGTTTGATTTCTTTCATTGTCTAGTTTTTGTCATAAACTTTCTGTACATGCTTTGTTAAATTTCTACTTGTTAAGTGCTATCAAGTTCATTCCAACATACAGTGATCCAGACTCATAGGATTTGTGAGGCTGTAAATCATTGCAGGAGCAGAAAACCTCATCTTTCTCCCACGGAGCAGCTGGTGGGCTTCAACTGCTGACCTTGTGGTTAGCAGTCTAGTGTTTATCTTACACAGTCACAGCAGTCCCCAAATTTATACTTGTTGTTGTTGTCAGGTGCCATCGAGTCGGAACCGACTCATAGCGACCCCGTGCACAGCAGAACGAAACAATGTCCGATCCTGGGCCAACCTCACTACCGCTGCCACACTTGACACCATCAATGATGCCACCTGGCCTATCCATCTCGCTGGGGGTCTGCCTCTTTTTCTCTGACCCTCTATCTTACCCAGCATGACATCCTTCTCCAGTTACTGTTCCCTCCTGACAATATGTCCAAAGTATGAGAGACGAAGCTTAGCCATCTTGGCCTCCAAGGAGCACTCTGGCTGCACTTCTTCCAA
>NW_006408642.1:5374202-5375677 GCF_000296735.1 Chrysochloris asiatica
GTTGTTAATGAGTCTTCCTCCAATCCTGACTCCACATTTTTCTTCATAGAACCCAGCTTCTCGTATTATTTGCTCAGCATACAGGTTGAATAAGTATGGTGAAAGAACACCTTCCCCAATTTTAAAACATTCAGTGTTCCCATGCTTTATACTTAGGTACATTTATTTAGCGATTATAAATATGTTTTAAATTTTAGTGTTCAATGATAGTATAAAAATTTAATTTTAAAATTTAATCCTGTACATTTACCTTGTATCCTGCAGCTTTGTTACAATCATTTATTAGCTCTAGAAGACTTTTTGGTAGGTTATTTAGGTTCTTTATAGATAATCATGTCATTCACAAATAGGGAGAGTATCCCACAAATGTTTTAATTACCATTCAGTTCAAAATACATTTTAACTTCTCTTTTGATTTCTTCTTTTACCCATGGTAAATTCAAACTATGACATTTCCAAATATTTTGGAGATGTCTCATTTTTTGTTATTGATGTATAATTTAGTCTCTTCGTAATCAGAGACATATTTTGGATATTTTCAATATTTTAAACTTATTGAGACTTATGTATTTCATAAAATGGACTATCATCAAAACAAACATTTCAAGATCTATCTTGAAGTACAACACTGTCTGTGATAGGATAATATCTATATGCCTACAAGGAAGACCAATTGATGTAACTATTATTCAACTTTTTGCACCAACCACTAAGGCAGTGATGATGAAATTGAAGACTTTTACCAACTTCTTCAGTGTGAAATTGATCAAACATGCAATCAAGATGTATTGATGATTACCGGTGATTAGAATGCAAAGGTTGGAAACAAGGAGGAAGGATCAGTCATTGGGAAATATGACCTTGGATTAGAAATGATGCTGGAGATCTCATGATAGAATTTCGCAAGATCAAGACTTTTTCATTGCCAATACCTTTTTAAACATCATAAAACATGACTATTATATGGACCTCACCAGATGGCATACACACAGAAATCAAATTAACTACATCTGTGGAAAGAGAGGGTGAGAAAGTTCTTTATCATCATCCCAAGCAAGGCTAAGGGCAGACTGTGAAACAGATCATCATTACTCATATTTAATTTCAGACTAGGGCTGAAGGAAATTGAAACAAGTCCACAGGAGCGAAAATATGGCGTTGAACATAGCCTACTTGAATTTAGAGATCATCTCGAGAACAGATTTGATGTAGCAATCGGCTTAAAGGTTAAAAACACTTGTGATGATGTTAGAGGACCTGGCCATGTTTTGTTCTGTTGTGTATACGGTCATTATGAGTCAGAACTGAATTATTGACAGCTAACAACATCAGCTTTCTTTTATAGTTTCTGAGTTATTAGCCATGTTTTGAGAAGCCTTCAATATTAAAATTTTTCTTCCAGTTTTTTCTATTTTAGTATTTTATTGCATTAAAAAATTTTTCAATCTAATATTTAGCTTCGGAGAGTTTGGGAA
>NW_006408642.1:5375972-5389226 GCF_000296735.1 Chrysochloris asiatica
AATTAGGAAAATATGCACCTTTGCTTTCTTTTACTACTTTCAGAATTTCCTTTTTTATGTTTAAATCTTTAATGAACTTGAAATGTATTTTAGCATATAGTGAGTTGGGACTAGATATTATTCCATCCAATTGACTAGTACATCTTCCTACCATTTATTAAATAATTTCCTTACATATGTTAATACCATCTGCTTTAGACAGGGTTTTTTAGTGAGTCAGAACCATTAACATAGATATATAGAGAGTAGCTGATGACAGTTTTCTAACGAATTGGTCCATGGTATGATGGAGGGTCTACCACTCATCTGTCAGTTTGTCGTACTGTGGTGGCTTGTGAGTTGCTGTGATTCTGGAAGCTATGCCATGGGTATTTTATATACCAGCAGGGTCAGCCATGGTGGACAGGCTTCAGGTGAGCTTCCAGATGAAGATAGACTAAGAAGGAGGAGTGATGAACTACTTGTGAATATTTAGTCACTTATGAGTAGCAGAGAAACACTGTCAAATATAGTGCCAGAAAATGGGGCCCTTAGGTTGGAACGCACTCAAAATGCAACTGGGGAAGACCTGCCTCCTCAAAGTAGTTTGACCGTGATGACGCGAATGGAGTAAAGCCCACAGAACCTTCATTTGCTTATGGGGCACAACTCAAAATGAAGAGAAACAGCAGTAAACATCCATTGAAAATCGGAACATGTAATGTACAAAGTATGAATCTGGAAAAATTGGAAGTCGTCAAAAATGAAAGGGAACGCATAAACATCAATATCTTAGGCATTAGTGAGATGAAATGGACTGGTATTGGCCATTTTGAATCTGAGACCACATGGTTTACTATGCCAGGAATGAAAAATTGAAGAGAAATGATGTTGCATTCATTGTCAAAAAGAGCATATGCAGATGAGGTACAAAGCTGTCTGTGATAGAATGATACTCATGTGCCTACAGGTAAGACCAGTTAATACCACTATTATTCAAATTTACACACCAACATATAAAGCCAATGAGGATGAAATAGAAGAATTCTATCAATTTCTTCAATCTGATATTGATCAAACATGCAATCTAGATGTATTGATTATTACTGGTGATTGGATGCAAAGGTTGGGAGCAGAGGAAGGATCAGTAGTTGGAAAATATGGCCTTTGTGATAGAAATGATGCCGGAGATTGCATGATAGAATTCTGCAAACTCAATCATTTCTTCATTTCAAGTACCTTTTTTAGACAGCATAAGAGACAACTATACACATGGACCTCACCAGATGTAATACATAAAAATCAAGTTGACTCCATATGCTAAAAGAGATGATGGAAAATATCTATCTATATCATCAGTCAAAACAAGGCCAGGAGCAGATTGTGGAACAGACCCATCAATTGCTTACATGCAAATTCAAACTGAAGCTGAAGAAAATGAAAAGAAGTCTACAAGAGCCAAAATATGACCTTGAATATATCCTACCTGAATTTAGAGATCATCTGAAGAACAGATTTGATAGAGTAAACACTAAAGACTGAAGACCAGAAGAGTTGTGGGATGACATCAAGTACATCATACATGAAGAAAGCCAAAAATCATTAAGAAGACAAGAAAGAAGGAAAAGATCAAAATGGATGTCAGAAGAGACACTGAAACTTGCTCTCCAGCTTAGAGATGCTAAAGAAAATGGAAGAAATGAGGAGGTCCAAGTGCTGAACAGAAAATTCAAAGGTCAACTTGAGAAGACAAAGTCAAATACTACAATAAAATGTGCAAAGATCTAGAGTTAGAAAACCAATAAGAAAGAACACGGTCAGCATTTCTCAAGCTGGGGGAACTGTAGAAAAAAATTCAAGCCTCAACTTTCGTATTGAAGGATTCTTTGGGCAAATTATGAATGATGCAGAAAGCATCAAAAGAAGATGGAAAGAATACACAGTCACTGTACTAAAAGGAAATGGTTGATATTCAACCATTTCAAGAGGTAGCATATGATCAATAGCCAATGATACTGAAGGAAGAAATCCAAAGTGCACTGAAGGAATTGGCAAGGAACAAGGTACCAGGAATTGATGGAATAAAAACTGAAATCTTTCAAGCAAGTTGAAGCAGTGCAGAAGGCTATCACTCATCTCTGCCACGAAATTTGGAATACAACTATCTGGCTGACTGGTTGAAAGAGATCCATATTTATGCCCATTCCAAAGAGAGGTGACCCAACAGAATGTGGAAATCATTGAACACTATCTTTGATAACCCATTCGAGTAAAGTTTTACTAAAGGTAAAACAGAAACGGCTCCAAGCATACATTGACAGAGAACTTCCAGAGGTTCAAGCCAGATTCAGAAAAGGACATGGAACGAGGGATATCACTACTGATGTCTGATGGATATTGGCTGAAAGCAGACCATACCAGAAAGATGTTTACCTGTGCTTTATTGACTAAGCAAATGGTTTTGATTGTGTGGATCATGACAAGCTATGGGCAACATTTTGAAGTATGCGTATTCCTGAACCCTTAATTGTGCTCATGAAGAATTGGTACATGGTCCAAGAGGCAGTTGTTCGAACAGAACATGGGAACACTGGTTTAAAATTTAAAAAGGGATGCGACAAAAAAAGGCTTGCAACAGGGTTGTATTCTTTAACCGGACCTGTATGCTGAGCAAATCGAGAAGCTGAGTTGTATGAAGAAAAACATGGCATGAAGATTGGAAGAAGACTCACTAACAACCTGTGTTATGCAGATGATGCAACCTTGCTGAAAGTGAAGAAGACTTAAAATATTTACTGATAAAGATAAAAGACTACAGATTTCAGTATGGCTTGTGTCTCAATATGAAGAAAACAAAAATACTCAAAAGTGGACCAATAAACAACATTCTTATCAACGGAGAAAAGATTGAAGTTGTCAAGGACTTCATTCTTCTTGGATCAACTATCAACACTCATGGAAGCAGCAGTCAAGAAATCAGACGACATATTGCATTAGGCAAATATGCTGAACAAGACCTTTTTCAAGTGTTGAAGACCAAAGATGTCAGCTTGAGAACTCAGGGCCTCTGACCCAAGCCATGGTATTTTCAATAACCTCATATGTTTGCAAATGCTGGACAGTGAATAAGGAAGACCGTAGAAGACTTGATGCTTTTGAGTTACGGTTTTAGAGAATATTGTAAGTGCCATGGTCTCCAAAAGAACCAACAGATTTTTTTTTGAAGTGTAGCCAGAGTGCTTCTTGGAGGCCAGGATGACCAGTCTTCGTCTCTCGTACTTCGGACATATTGTCAGGAGGGACCATTCGCTGGAGAAGGATATCATGTTTGGTAAGGTGGAAGGTCAGATAAAAAGAGGAAGACTCCTAGAGAGATGGATTGGCAAAGTGACAGCATCAGTGGACTCAAGCGTGGCAACAGTGGTGAGGTTCTCAGACCCAGAACTGGACAGTGTTTTGTTCTGCTGTGCATAAGGTCGCTATAAATCGGTACCAGCTCGGTGGTAGCTAGCAACAACAACAGTGGTGGAGGGTGTGGAAGTTCATTGGCAAGTCCAAAATCTGAAGGTAAGCCAGTAGGCTAGAGATTCTATCAGTCTCATGTCCCAAAACCTATATGTCAAGTGATGGGGAAAGTAGCAGGATTCTGGAAAGATTCTTTTTATAGCGTATAGGCAGAATACGCCACAGGGCAGTCTTCCTTTTTGCTCTTAAAGACCTTCAACTTATTGAGTAAGGCCCACTTAAATTATGGAGGCTAATCTGGTTTAAAGTCAACTGATTAAATCGCATATAACTTTTCTGGTAGCATAGTGTTTACAAGTTGGACTGATAATCTCACAGTCAGCAGTTCAAAACTTACCAGTGGTTCCTTGGGAGAAAGATGAGGCTTTCTGCTACTGTAAAGATTTACAGCCCTGAAAATCTTATACACGGGTGTTGTGAGTTGGAACTAACTCCACGGCACATAACTACCACCGACTATAACAAATCTAGATTAGTGTTTGACCAAACAACTGGCCTCCCATAGCTTTGTCAAGTTGACATTTAAAGGTTAACTCTCACACCATCTCTAATAAGTTTAAAGTTATTATTTATGGGACTCTTCCATTACTTATTTTTAATTTAATGTTTAGCATGTATAGCTTTTTTATATTTAGAAAATCACAATTCCCAAAATGCTTTTTGTGAAATACTTTAAGTGGTGGTGGTGTTAAGTGCCTTTGAGTCAGCTCCAACTCATAGTGACCGTGTATAGGGTTTCTGAGGAGTGGCTGGTGGGCTTGAACCGCCAACCTTGCGGTTCAAACCAACATTGCAATCCAGCACATTAACCCCCAGTGACACACCAGGCCTCCGTTTTAAGTATTATAATGTTGAAAATGCATTTAAATATTTCAAATAAATTTCATTTATGGTCATAAATACTACCTAAAAATGCAAATCAATTAAAACTTTATTGTTGAATAGAGATTTAATCATCAATAATTTTAAATGATGCCTTCTGTAATTAAAGGTAATATCAAAAGCTGGAAAAATGAATTTGTTTATATTAAGTTTACTCCAAAGAAGTCCTGGTATGGCACTGGACTGCAAAATTGATTAGAACTTCAAGGTAGGCTGTTCAGGCTCACCAGCCACTCCTAAACAGGGTCGCTGTGGGTCATAAACGACTCAACAGCAGTTAACAACTTTACTCCCAAGTAGCAGTTATTGAGTGCTGTCAAGTTGTTTCAGAAGCATTAGCTCCCTTATATAGGGTTTCTGAGGAGCAGCTAGGGAGTTTGAACAGCCAATCTTGTAGTTCACAGTCCAGTGCTTATCCTATAGCGCCGTACCAGAAAGGAGGCCAAAGCAACAGTAGAAAATTTAAGTCAATATTTAGTATTTTAAATAAGATAGAGTAGAGTTGTTTTCAAGATTGGCAATAGATTAGCTGTTTAATTGACATTTAGTACAGACTAGTAAATCCAGTATGTTGTCATAGCTTAGTACAGAATATAGAGTTAATTCGCTTGTACTTATTTAACTATAATCTCTTCACAGTATAGATTTCCAGGCAAGATAACTATTAAAGAAGAAAAAGAAAATATTTATGAAGACTGCGAAAGGTTTGTTACATGATTTCTCATTATAAAACATTAGTCATGAATATATAATTAATATCTTTGAGTGTATGTGTGCTTGTGCTACTGTACCATTATGCCTTAATGGGTATAATTTAATTCATGTGTCAGGTGTACCCAGATAAATGAGTATTTGAAGTTAACCTGAAGGTAAATTTGAGTCTTAAAATTCTTAATAAATTTTCTGAGCCATTAGAAGAGTTTTTGAGGAAGGAGTAATAACTAGTGAGAAAACAAAACAATGAATGCATATATGACTTTTATGAGGGTGTTATTGAGTCCATCCCAGACAATGGAACAAAGCACTGCCCAGTGCTGAGCAATCCCCATAATCAGGTCAGACTAATGTAGCCCATAGGCTTTTCATTGACGGATACTCAGAAGTAGATCATTAGGCTTTTCTTTTTAGGCCATTTTAGTCTGAGGGTCAGAGTGGCCAAAATCAGATGAACATTGCTGTTTGCAGATAACAGATGCAGTAAATAGTACTGGGAGCTGCAGTAGACTCACTTTTAAGTGGAGTCAGTTCTTACTCATAGCCACCCTGTAAAGGGTTTCCAAGGAGCAGCTGGTGTGTTTGAACCGTTTATCCCACAGCATCACACCAGTTTTAGGTCCAGTTGTTGTTGTCGTGTGCAGTCGAGTTGATTCCAACCCATAGCAACTATATACATAGTTGAAACCATAGTATAGGGTTTCCGAGGAGCAGCTTGTGACCTTGAACTGCCAACCTTGCAGTTCACATGGCTTTGAAGTCTGGCACGTTAACCCACAGCGCCACACCAGAACTCCTTTAGATCCATTAGAACACCTAACACTACTGAATTAGAGTTGTAAGAAAACTTGGAGATGCCCTGATTCACTCCTGACCTCTCATTCTCATTTTGCTGGTGATAGAAGCCCAGGAGAAGTGAATATGTCCCGATCCTTTTCTGTTAAGGCAGTTTGTTCATAAAGTGAAGTTCCTGGAACTTGTTAGATGTGTAAATCATTGGGACGCACCTACTGAATCACAAACTCTGGGAATGGTGCCCATCAATCTGTGTCAACAAAATACCAGCTCATCCTGATGCATGCTCAAGTGTGAGAACCGGTTTGTGAAGGAAAAGGCTAGATAGAATTAGATTGGCACAGTTCTAGGGTGATCTTAAAGAAAAGTTAACTTGTTTTTTTATATTGAAACAATTTCATTTACAAACAGTGTTATTGCAAAATCTGTAGAGATTTATCATCCGTTCCACTCGTAACATAATAATAATGTGACATGGGTCAAGTCACGATCACCCTGGGCTCAAGTCATCCATTCAAAAGTAAAAGAATTGCACTAAATAATCTCAGTCTATAAAATTCCAAAATTCTTTCTTTCTTGTTTTATGTTACTATTTTTTTGTTTGCCGGGGTAGTAAGAACCACTGGTTGCGTAGTGGTTGCGAATCGGGCTGCTAACCTCACAGTCGGCAGTCCGAAAACTACCAGCTGTTCCACAGGAGAAAGATGAGGCTTTCTGCTCCCGTAAAGATTTATAGCCTTGGAAACCCTGTACAGGGTCATTACCCACTGATAATTACAATGTGAGTTAGAAACAAAGAAGGGTCAATAGTTGGAAAATATGGCCTTGGTGACAGAAATAACACCAGTTTGCATGATAGAATTTTGCAAGACCAATGGCTTATTCATTGCAAGTACATTTTTCCAACAACATAAAAATGGCAATACTACATGTGCACCTCAGATGAAACACACAGGAATGGGACTCCACAGTACTTAACAACAGTGTTGATTACACATGGCAGTTGATAATCACAAATTGGAGAGAAAGGCGAATGTCTCTACTTTGTGTGGAAATTTCTTAACTCCATCATTGCTACTAAATTTCAGTTATTGTATAAGTGTTTCCCTCACTTACTGTTATTCAGGACTTGGAACTGGTTCATTCCTGTTCAATCTCCTGCTGAGACTTTGCATTTCTATCCCAGATATACTGAATCAGCATGTACAGCTTAACAAGATCCTCAAGGTATTCTTATGTACACCCTCACCTCACTTAATCAGCTATATCGTTATTCAACATTTCAAATTTAGGACAATAGTAAAAAACCTACCTTACTATTTCACATTAACAACATATGTCTGGCAGTAATAGACAGCTAAGATGCAAGGTGAGAGTAATGCTAGCTGTGATGGTGACGGTTATGTGTCAACTTGGATGGACCATGATTCTCAGTGGCTTGGCAGTTGTGCAATAATATATTTTGTGATCTCACATGGTCATCCTACATTTCCTCATAATGACCTGGTCTGTGGAACCTAACCATGTCAATAGTTGAGGAGAAGGGTGTACTTAAGAATCACTTGGGCATCTGGTTAAAATGTAGATTCTCATTCTGTATATTTGGGTTGGAAATAGAAATTTTAAGCAGGAGGTCACACCATAATGAACTGTTCAAAGCCAGCTGAAAAAGCTTGTCAGAATTGTTCTTCAGATAAAACATTATAGTATCTGAGAGAGAGTGTCTTTCTCTTAAAAGTAAATTCATGTATATCTATTCCTCAGCGTTGAGGTAGTATCCTCCCTATTCCTTGCTTAAGTTCTTTATTTTTTAGATAAGTGATCTCCAAATGAGATTTTTCTAAACTGATTTTATGTTGTTATTATGGCTAAATGTCATCAAATCAGTTGTGATTCATAGGGTTTCTGAGGAGCAACTGGTGGGTTTAAACCACTGACCTGAGGTTAGCAGTCCAGTGCTTACCCTACAGCAGCATACCAGGACTCCAAAATGGTTATGTAGGAGCTCACATATTAGAATACAAACAAAGCTGTTTAAAGGTGGCAACCCTGGAGCATTAACATTTTTTTACACTTTTCCCCAAAGGAAACTGCTAAGTAGTACGCATATAGATTTATTTATTACGTTTGCATATCTTGGAGGGAATTTTTAATTCATTTATTTCATTGCACTGTCAACAGATTAATTTAATTGGATGACCTTTGCTGGATTATAACAATTACTCCTCACATTGTCTGGCATAATTAAAATTATTTTACTCCAGTTTAAACTCCTTACTCTCCTACCCCTCTTCTACTCATAACCCAACCATTTAGCAGTAGTTTTTCTAGTTAAGAAGACAGGTACAGTTTACTGAAAATCAAGTGCTTTGAATCCTTAAGTATTGTATTTAAGTATATAATGTAGGTAGCGTTCATATGTGTTTGTACTTATTTGATTATCATTACTTTAATGTTTTAAAAATACATTTAAATTCTAATTTTGATTTTTATGCTCATCCAGCAAAGACTTGAAAAATGTAGAGATTATACCTGGTGAATGTCAGTTAGCAGCACTGGGTCCAAAACCTCTGTATTTATTGGTGCCACCGTTAAATCTAAGTGCTCATCAAGAAGACTCAATCCTGAGACCCTGGATGAATGGTACTGTTTTCTTAATCAATATTATATTGACTTTCAGTAATATAGAAACTGTGCAGGGTAGTTTTCCACCAAAAGCAAAAAAGATCTTTTAAAATTTTGAAACAAATATTGTTCAGTACCATCAAGTCAGTTCCAACCCATAGCAACCCTGTATATGGTTTCCAAGGAGCAGCTGGTAAACTTGAACTGCTGACCTTGCAATTCAAACTGACTTTGCAGTCCAGCACATTAACCCACAGCACCATACCAGGATTCCGAAACAAGTATAAAATTTGTTAAAATTTGAAATATGTGTACATTTGTGCATTTGCTTAGTGCTTTTGGTAGAACAATTTCTAAAATAGTTGTATGTGATAGTAGTGTTGTTGTTAAGTGCCGTCAAGTCAATTTTGACTCATAACGACCCTGTGTAGAGTTCCCAAGCAGCAGCTGGTGAGTTTGAACAGACAACCTTTTGGTTGCAGTTCAGTGTTTATCCTATAGCACCATACTAGAATTCTGAAGAATAATTAACAAATTATAAAATTGCTTTGGGTAGCTCACACTTCACTCTTCTGTACTTTCTTATTACTCACTTCATGCTGCCTTATGTTACATACTACATACCCCATGATGGTAACATGTTTTATTTTTTAAAGGCTTCCATGCGTAGTGTAAATTACTGTAAAGCTATACATCATAAACATCAGCTTATTCCAGATTATATCTTGATGCTGCTAAGGTAAAAATGAAATTATTTTGAATAAAAAAATTAATTTGTTACTTTAGAAAAGACTCAATGTCCTAATTCTCATTTTAATAAGACCATAAAAGGGTTGTGCTTCCTAGTCTCAGTAGTTGTCTTCTTTAGAAAAGTGTATTGTGTATAAAATTTGTCACTAACTTTGAGTAGTGTCATTTGAATGCATTGTTCTATGCTTATGGGTTATGTAAAATATAAGATGATATCTTCAGTTTATAAATCCAAAACCAGACCCAGTGCCGTCAAGTTGATTTCAACTCGTAGTGACCCTGTAGGACTGACTAGAGCTGCTCCTTAAAATTTCTGTAAATCTTTAGAGGAGCAGACTCCCTCATCTTTTCTTTGGAGTGAGTAGTAGGTTTGAACTGCCAATCTTGCCATTAATAGCCCAGTGCTTCAATCACTGCGCCATCAGTGCTCCTTTTTTTCATTTGTATAGTGAGTTTAGTAGAGTGCGGGGATTCCATAGGCCTTGGCCTGAAAACAACAAGGCTACCCTTTTGAGCCAATCAGCCACACCATGGGATAAAGATGAGTCCTTCTGGTCCCATAAAGATACACAGCTTCAGAAACCCTACAGATGTTTGCTATGAGTCAGAACCACTTGATGGCAACTCATAGAGACCCTGTGCACAACAGAACAAAACAGCTAAGCCAGAGCCCATCATCGCCACCTCTTGCTAACCCATCTCATTGGGGGTCTTCCTCTTCTTCTCCGACCCTGCACTCTACCCAACGTAATATTCTTCTCCAGGGACTAGCCTCTCCTGATAGCATGTCCGAAATCTGAGAGTTGCAGTCTGGTCATCCTGGCTTCCAAGGAGCATTCTGGCTGTACTTCTTCCAACACAGATATGTTTGTTCTTTTGGCAGTCCATGGTACTTTTAATATTCTCCTCCAACACCATAACTCAAATGCATCTATTCTTCAGTCTTCCATATCCACTGTCCAACTTTCACATGCAAATGAGGTTATTAAAAATACCATGGCTTGGATCAGGCATACCTTCATCTTCAAAATGACATCTTTCACAACAACATAGTGAGTTTAAAATGTTTTAAATCGGGTTTAAAAACATTTAAAGTGTTTAAGATGGCAACCATTCTGAATTGCACAATAATATACTATGGCAGCACAGTCTGTAAATTAAGCATGAAAACTCCCAAGTAAAACTTGAATGTACATAGTACTGATCACTGTTTCATAGTTATAAAAGAATAAACATTAACCTATTGGTATGTAATGTCATTTTTTATTATTTCTAGATTTCAGATTTCCAGGAAAACATTCTCTTTTAAAGTTGCAGAATCCTGAAGCTAGTGAAATATTTAAAAGGGAAAAAAATCTAGGAGTAAGTTTCCCACTTTTTAAATTCATAATGTGTTACAGCATTCACTTTGGGGTCTTTGTGTTTTCCCTGTCCATCCTTGGTTCTTTAGCTGTTTTGGACAGTATACAGATACTAGAATGGGAATTGGTGGTTGTTGTTGTTAGGTGCCATCATAGCGACCTTATGCACAGCAGAATGAAACAATGTCTGATCCTGGGCCAACCTCACTATTATTGCCACGTTTTGAGCCCGTTGATGCTGCCACTTGGCCATTCCATCTTGCTTGGGGTCTTGGTGGTAAAAAGAAAAAACTAAGTATTGAATCAGGATACTCATAAGTAACACAAGAGATTGAAAGCAGAAGAAAGAATATCCAAAACAAAATACAGGAGAATTTCTTGTGATACAAAAGGAAGTTGTTAATATAAAGCAGGTTATGGGGAAAGTATATTGTAAAAAGTTCTAATGTTCATTTCACTTTTTGTGCTAATCAAAAAAGCTAAGGCAAGTTTTTGTACCAGATAAATGCACCTGAAATATAATGCATATGATAATAAAATTAACTTTTGGTAAAAGTAGGAGCAGATACATGAGAAAGAAGAGAGAATGTATAAGCTTTTAAAATATGTAAAGTAATAATAATACATAAAGTAAAGCAATAATAATAACCTTGATTTGGAGTATTGTATACTAAGGGAAATTTAAGTGTACAGTTAAATCACTTTAAATTTTTTTTTTTTTAATGTAAATTGGAGTTTTATTTTTTCTTATCAAAATAGCAAACTTTCTCTTGCGATTGTTTTGAGTATGTAGTAGTTCTGGTTACTTCAGGTGGTTTCTCACTTGATTATAGTAAGTATTTTACAGTTAACAGGGGATTTGTCTAATTTTCTAGGTGTTCCAGAAACCTCTAGGGTTAATTATACCTCATAGATACTGCAAATTTCATTTTAATACTTTACGTGGCTGTGAACGATCACAGTGTAAGTTTACTCATGTCCCTGAGCAAGGAGATGAAAAGGTAAAATACACAAAGTCTTTAAAGTAGAAATTGTTTTCATAACTATTTCAGTCATGCATTTTAATTAAGATTTTCATGAACTCCTAATGGCATAGATGAGGTTTGCTAGATATTGTGCTTTATGTAAGTGGAATTATACAATATGTGTTCTTTTTTGTCTGAATTCTTTTGCTCAGTGTTTTTGAGAATATAAAACTTTTTTGCTTAATTGTAGATATTTCTTTCTTATTGCTTTATAGTATTTAATATTCCAGGGTGAAAACATCAGAATTTATTTTATTGGTATTTATTACCATTATGGGCATTTGGATCATTTAAAATACTATAGTAGTGATGCTGTCAGTATTCTTCTGCCTGTCTGTTGTTGAAAACAGTATACTTTCTGATGCTTTATACTGGAATTGCTGCATTATAAAGTCTAAATGTTCAATTTTAATACATACTGCCAAACCATTTTCCAAAGTGGTTGTACAAATTACATGTGCAAATTACAGCTTAGTCAGCAATATGTGAGCGGTATAGTTGCCTCACATCCTCTCTAGCTTCTGGAAGTATCAGCCTTTCAGTTTTAGTCATGCTTGTGGATTGCTTCACTGTGATTTTAACTTGTATTTCCCTGATGATTGATGAAATTGAGTATATATCCAAATATTTGTTAGATATATGGATTTTTTTTAGTATCTGAATTTTTTGCCTATATTCTATGGGATATTTTTTCTTACTAGTCTATGAGAATATGTATTCCAGATACAAGTTCTTTTTTGGAGATACGTAATACGCATATATATGTGTATTTATGTGTGTATAGCAAATACCTTCCTGCTTTATAAGTTGCCTTTCATTCTCCGGAAGGTATTCTTTTATAAAACAGAATTTCTTGATTTTTATTATAACCTAATTTGTCAATTTAAAATTTTTTTATGATATTACTATATGGCATCCTGTTGAAATCTGTGCCAGGATCATGAAAATGACTGTCTTTTTTGCCATTGTACTGCAATGTCGCCCATGTCATAAGTCAGCCAACTATATATGAATGGGCCTATTTTTAGGCATTGTTCTAATCCATTGGTCAAAGCATTTATTCTTAAAAATTATTATTTTTAAATGACCTTAAGGATTTTGTAATGAATTCAGTATGCATTTCAAACCTGTGAGCTAACCTAACATCAACTTTTTTTATTCCAGTACTATAAATGCATTTTAAAAATTTAGTATGAGCAAAAAGATAGGATTGAAATTTGTGTCATTTTTCTGAAAAAGTAATTATATATTATTTGGTTACTTTTGCAGGTTTGCATGGATGCGTTTAAGAAATATATAAATATTGATGAGTTGTGTTTGCTACAACGTGCAGGTATTAAACAATTGAATGGTTGCTATAAATTCATTAATGTGGATGTTTCAAACAGTGTGTTGTTATATCTTGTAGTTTGAAAGTAAATTTAGTACCTTCTAAGTAAGAAGCTCTGGTAGCGTAGTGGTTACGAATCGGGCTGCGAACCTTAAGGTCAGCGATTCAAAACTACCAGCCGCTCCGCGGGAGAAAGATGAGGCTTTCTACTCCCGTAAGGATTTACACCCTCGGAAACCCTGGACAGGGTCGCTATGGGTCGGAACCG
>NW_006408642.1:5389496-5392479 GCF_000296735.1 Chrysochloris asiatica
GAAACTACCAGCTATTCCATGGGAGAAAGATGAGGCTTTCTGCTCCCATAAAGATTTACAGCCTCGGAAACCCTGTACAGGGTCACTATGAGTCAGAACTGACTCCTCGGCACATAACCACCACCACCAAGTATGAAGGGAGTCCTGGTGTGGTGCTGAAGAGTCGGCACTGCAGTACTATAATTGTAAAGTCAGCCGTTCAAACCCACCAGCTGCTTCTCAGAAACCCGGTACAGAGTCGCTATGAGTTGCCAACTCGTCAGCACTTAACAAACAACAGCTAGGCATGAAAACTGAATGTCTTACCAAAGAATAGCACGGTTTAAAGTAACCAAAGGGCATATAAAGAGAGAAATTAGGTCATATAAATGAACATTTTTAAAGGTATTTGCTTCTGATATTTTAATTTGGCAATATACAGAAATATTCCAACTTTTAAGAATAACAAGGGCTTCATCAGCTCCTGACAAAGGCATGAGCAGAAATTATATTTTCTTTCTTAAGAATTAGTAACCATTCTGGAGAGGAAAATTCAGTAGTTACTAATCTGGCTCACTAGAATTGTGTGTTTCTAAGGTGTGGTGCTGTGGGTTAATGTGCCAGACTGCAAAGCTGTTTAAACTGTAAGGCACATGGTTCAAGCTCACCAGCTGCTCCTCGGAAGCCCTATCCAAGGTCACTATGAGTCGGAATCAACTCAGCAGCACGTAACAACATCAGTCATCGTCATTAGTTGCATTTGGAGTCCTGCTGTGGTGCTGTAGGATAATGGAAGGTTGTTTTGAACCATTAGGTGGGTGGTTTAAAACCACTAGCTGCTCCTCAGAAACTCTATATAGGGTTGTTGTGAGTCAGAGCCTACTCAAAGGCACTTAATAACAACTAGAGTCTTAGAAAAAGGAGCTCTGGTAGCATAGTGGGTTATGAGTTGGGTGCTAACCTCAAGGTCAACAGTTCAAATCTACCAGTTGCTCCTAGAAAGAAAGATGAGGCTCTCTGCTCCTGTCAAGATTTATATCCTCAGAAACCCTATACAGGGTTGCTAGGAGTCAAATCTGACTCCACAGCACATAACCACCACCTCCACCAATCACAGAGAAAGTAAAAAATTTTCCAGTTCTGGAAAATTATTGGTGAAATGGCATTATGACTTGTCAGAACTTTAAAGAAGCAATGTATTGTTTCATATCAAAAACTTAAAATGTAAAAAAAAAAACAAAAAACTTTTAAAATGTTTAGACTTTTTTCACTTAGTAGTCTAACCAGAGGACTTCTGATGTGGCTTTGTAAGATCAGCACTGGACTATGTACCATAAGGTTGGCAGTTCAAGCCTACCAACAGATCCTAGGAAACCCTATACAGGGTCACTATGTGTTGGAACCCACTGGATAGCACTTAACATAAACAAGTGTAACCAGAGGAGGTCATTTGCAAAGGACAAATTGAATTGATATTTTAGTAATTAAAATTTCAAAAGAACTTAATGATAAAAAGGAGATGGGTGCTATGTCAATGAATAGGCTATTTGCATACTGGCTGAAAGATTATTTGTAAATACCTCCTTTAAATTTAAGAATTGAAGAGGTCCAAGAGCTGAACAGAAAATTTCAAAGATCAGCTCGAGAAGATAAAACCAAATACTATAATAAAATATGGAAAGATTAAGAGTTAGAAAACCAGAAGGGAAGAACACGGTCAGCATTTCTCAAGCTGGGGGAACTAAAGAAAAAATTCAAGCCTCTCGTTATTGAAAGATTTTCTGGGCAAATTATTGAATGATGCAGAGGGCATCAAGAAAACATGGAAGGTCCTCTCAAGGCAAATCCCCTCCCAAGACTAAGACTCAACAAAATACAAGCTCTGATAGGTGACCACACACATCACCGATAGGGGGAAGTGGGGTAAAAGCAGCCATGAAGCAGCAAGCTAAGCCCTACATTGTTCAGTGGGCTTCTGGGGACCTGGTTGGCAAGCAGTGTGAGGAGACTTGGGGACTCTTGGGCCCAGAGTCAGTGGCGTGGCCACGGAGGACTCGAGAGGAGAGTGGAGCTACCAGCTGATGGGAAGAGAAGGCATGTGCACAAGAACGCCCACACTTGCAGATGGTACCCACGTGACCTGGACCAGATGACTGGATGATCAGAGCTCAACCAGGAGAAGAAAGAAGAGGGGAAAAAAAAGAGTGAGCTGATACAATCTGATGAACTTGACCTATACCTATGGATGCAGTGACTCAAAGGAAGGAACAAATCCTTACAGCAAGAAGCATTCCCACCCCCTCCACATACACAGTAGACAGAGATGGGCAACTTGGACATTGGATACCCAAATGGGGAGGGAAGACTACAAAGGCAAGAAGTGACTGGCTTACAAGCTTTCAAGAGGGAACCTAGAGCTAGGGGGCATGGAGGAAAGCAGAATCTCCAGTGAGTACTATCCAATCTGTCTAGGCGGAGCTGATGAAATGAAATACACATGGGTAACTCGTGATAATGTAGTGAATAATGGTTATCAAGACTGATTATGAGGGTTGGAAATGCAAAGGTACATGTTTTGTAGCAAGGAAGGGAGTGATTAATTCTCCAGTCTAGGAGCAGAGGTCTCTAGGACCATCAACGGAGAAAAGCCGAGAGCGGGACCCTACCCTGAGAAGCAGAGATGCCTGAGATAGAGACAGACAATGATGTGGAGTGATGAAGTGGCTGGGGACTTTGGATCCAGAGAGGGAGGGGGAAGGGTAGGGGTCGGGTTTCTAGGATATACCCTTTGGTCGGTTGATGATGCATGGAGGGGATTGGAACCGAGGCAATGAAATGATATACGATGGAATGAATGTAAAACTAAGGTTCTCTCATGTAAACTATCATATAATTCACAATAAAACATTAAAAAAAAATTAGAAAAGATGGAAGGAATACACAGAGTCATTGTACCAAAAGGAAATGGTTAATGTTCAACCATTTCAAGAGGTACCATATGAAC
>NW_006408642.1:5393879-5417339 GCF_000296735.1 Chrysochloris asiatica
AAAAATGTTTTATTAATAAATTAATGTTAATTCAGATACTCTGAATTTCCTGTATGCTTTGTATACATTGTTGTTGTTAGGTGCCATTGAGTCAGTACCAACTCACAGTGACCCTATGCACAACAGAACAAAGCACTGCCTGGTCCTGGGTCAACCTCATAGTCGTTACTACATTTGAGCCCACTGATGCTGCCACTGTGCCAGTCTGTCTCCCTAGGGGTCTTCCTCTTTTTCTCTGACCCTTTACTTTACTAAACATAATATCCTTTTCCAGTGACTGGTCCCTCCTGACAATATGTCCGAAGTATAAGAGATGAACTTTGGCCATCCTGGCTGTACTCCTTCCAATGCAGATCTGTTTATTCTTCTGGCATTCCATGATACTTTGACTGTTTTCCAACACTGTAACTCAAACACCAATTCTTCTGTGGTCTTCCTTAGTCACTGCCCAACTTTTGCATGTGTATTAGCTTACTGAAAATACTATGGCTTGAATCAGGTGCACCTTAGTCCTCAAACTGACATCTTTGCTCTTCACACTTTAATTTTGCAACAGATTTGCCCAATGCAATACCTTGTTTGATATCTTGACGGCTGCTTCCATGAGCATTTGATGGTTGAGCTGAGCAATATGAAGTCACTGACAACTTCATATTTTCTCCGTTTATACAGCTTTACTTATTGGCCCAGTTGGGAGGATTTTTTGTTTTCTTTACGTTGAGTCAACCCATTTATGGGAAAAAGAAGTGAAAAGATATGCAGTTTTTTTCCACAAAATGTTCAGAGCCCCTTTATATACATAACCAGGTAGACACTGCTGAGTGAATATCAGCAAGATTTTGTCTGTACTGCCCAGGCAGAGCAACTGTAGCACATTAAGAAGCTTTATAATAAAGTTTATATTATTGGTACTAAAGTATCTAATGTTTTAAAATTGGGAAAGCTGTGCAACAAGGTTGTGTTCATTCACCATACTTATTCAACCTGTATGCTGAGCAGATAATACAAGAAGCTGGGCTCTATGAAGAAAAACGAGGTGTCAGGATTGGAGGAAGACTCATTAACAACCTGCGATATGCAGATGGTACAACCTTGCTTGCTGAAAATCAAGAGGACATGAAACATTTACTGATGAAGATCAAAGAACACAGCCTTCAGTATGGAGTGCATCTCAATGTCATGAAAACAAAAATCCTCACCACTGGACCAATAACATTCTTACCAGTGGAGAAAAGATTGAAGTTGTCAAAGACTTCATTCTTCTTGGATCAACTGTCAACATTCACGGAAGCAGCAGTCAAGATATCAGACAACGTTTTGCATTAGGCAAATCTGCTGCACAGATTAAAGTGTTGAAGAGCAAAGATGTCAGCTTGAGGACTAAGGTGCGCCTGACCCAAGCCATGGTATTTTCAATAATCTCATATGGATGCAAAATCTAGACAGTGAATAAGGAAGATCATAGAAGAATTGTGGTGTTGGAGGAGAATACTAAAAGTGCCATAGCCTGCCAAAAGAACCAATAGATCTGTTTTGGAGGAGGTACAGCCAAAGTGCTCCTTGGAGGCCAAGATGGCTAAACTTGATCTCTCATACTTTGGACATGTTGTCAGGAGGGAACAGTCACTGGAGAAGGATATCATGCTGGGTAAGAGGGAGGGTTGAAAACGAGGAAGACCCCCAAGATGAATAGGCCAGGTGGCATCATTGATGGTGTCAAGTGTGGCAGCGGTAGTGAGGTTGGTTCAGGATCAGACATTGTTTCGTTCTGCTGTGCATGGGGCTCTGAGTCAGTTCTGACTCAATGGCACCTCACAACAACAACAACAAAGTATCTAATGATTACAGCTTCAATATTAATTATTCTACTGTACCACTGAACTTTTTGAATAGCTGCTTTTCCCAAGCAGGTAATCCATCTAGCAGCAATTATTTCTGGTAGAAATAATTAATACAAAAATAAATTTTGCCAAAATCAGTTTTACCTAGGGGGTACAGATTTTGATCAGAGAAATTTAAGAATAGGAAAGAAAATAAACTGATCCCAACTAAAATAATTGTAGAAAAATTAATGGGGAATAAATAGATATGATTTAAGTATTTTTAGGAAATAGATTAAGGAATTGAACTGACATAAAGAAAATTCTTCATGTCAGAATTCTTAATTGTTGATAAGGGTTTTTAAGTCAGTTCCAACACATAGCAATTCTATATAGGGATTCAAAGGAGCAGCTGGTGGGATTGAACCGCCAGTCTTGGCAATTACTCCAGTGCTTATCCTACAGCACCACACCAGGACTCCATAATTTATAATAAACTGTTAATTTTTTTTTTGAACTTTTAATTATGAATTGGGTGGGGGTTCACAGAGCAGATCATCAGTTTACATTCAATAATTCATACACATTAGTTTTTTAAACTTTATTTTAGTAGGTATATGCATATATAAAATACCAACGATAATCATAAAGTTGATTCAAATACATCCACAGAGTCAAAATGGTGGTGGTATTAAAACAACAAAGAAGCTTGTGTCAATGTAGTCTGCATTTATCTCCACATTAAACAAATTCTCACAGGTGTTTAGGTAATTACCTCAAATCTAAAGCAGTTTGATTCTTTGGGAGTTCATTTGTTGTTGCTATTGTTGTTAAATGCCATGAAGTCGGCTCTGACACATAGTGACCCTGTATAGGGTGTCCGAGGAGCACCTGGTGAGCTTAAACCGCTGACCTTGCAGTTCAGACAGCTTTGCAGTCTGGCACATTAATCCACAGTGCCACACCAGGATTCCATTTAGAGACCATAATATGTTTGGCAATTTAAACAAATTCTTTGTAGATAGCTGCCCATGAGTTAGCGCCCTGACTATAACATGCCTGGTTGACTTCAAATATTATTGCCATTTTGACTTTTGCTTAGTTTATTTTTATCAAATATTTCTGATACTAGAAATACTCCATTCAAGAAAACCAAATTATATTATTATAAATACTTATTTATAATTAAATTTGGTATTTCATGTTAATGTGTAAATGTGATATTCAATTTAATATGTAAATTTAAATAGTATATTTAAATAGAGAAAAATAGTATAAGACAGATGAATATCTTAAAAGCAGCAAATGACTTTAGTATATTTTCATTTTCAGTCAACATTTTTATGGAGTACTACAGAAAGTTCCCTCCAGGTATACACTTTGATTTACAAGTGCTAAATGACCTTCTGAATTCTTTACTCAAACATTGTTTATTGAAAGAAGTATTTCAGGTAGTGAACCTCAGCATAATGCTTAAAATGCTGGTAAGTAACCTAAAAATCCCCATATTTAAATTGTACGTGAATTTCTTTGTTGTATTTGATGTTTGTATAATTTAGTTACATTTCTGTTTGTTAACATTTCCTAGAGAACACTTGTGTTTTTCAGCATAAATGAGTTTGACAAGCTTACTGAAAGAAGACATGAAAATGAGTATAATTTTTTTGTTTTATCTAGCCTGCTCTGAAAATATTACTAAATATATTTGAGCATGTGGCAACTATGAACTTAAGGAATGCAATACCTGCTTTAATTGATATGTTTTGCAAGGTATGGTTTTATTTTCTCTTATTCTCTGTTAATAAAGAACCACAATTATTACTACTTACATCCTTAAACTGCCTTTTCTTCACATCATGGATGCCAAAGAATTCTATTTGCAGAAAAATTATCTGTCTCTTTAAATAGATTTTATAAACAGACTCCAGTGACTTGACAAGCCATCCCTTAAATAAATAGGTCCATATACTCAAAGTGATTATTTTCTGATTTGCAACTCTAGTCATATCTGTTCCTAAAGAATGAGTAAAGAAAATAGTCTTTCCCCAAAAGACTTGAGGTAGTTTATAACAAATTAACATATAAATAGAAAAACAAAGAAAGTAGACTTAGGAATTAGTTTTAATTCAACTTTAAACAAAAACAAATAAATTTCATGACTCAAAAAATAAATTAAAATTTTGTTTTTTGTTGAATACTTTCTAGTATTTGGTACTACTCACCCAGCCCACTTTAAAACAGCCTAATAGCAGCCAAAGGAGCCACTTTGATTAGCTGACTATCAAGTAGTTAATGAATATTTTTAGATTCACATTACAAAATTTGACAGAATATTTGGTCTGGAAATTTTCCAAAGCAAAAGATACTGGTCACCTGTAGTAGTTGTAGAAATTCAGTAAGGATCCTACAATTTGTCTGATATAAGTAGCTTGGCATTCTGCATAATGTACTCTAATTACTGTACAAATAAACCTAACTGATAATAGAAAATGTCTTGCAAAGACAGTGATTTTATTTTTGCATGACTAATATGGAGTTATTATTTCTAGAAATCATTTGATACCAGTACCAATTTCCCTGTTGAGACTATTTCAAAGTTCAGTGGTGATTAAAACCATGTAATTATTATAGAGGAAGATACTTTTCCTCCTCCTTGCTGGAGCAGTGTACCATACCCCTATCTAATTACCATACATATTATTAAGAAAAGAGCAATTAGCAACTTATTTTACATTGCTGTAGGTTGTTACCTAGTTTGTCAAGAAACAATTTCTAGTTAGCCTGGTATTTGAGCAGTGTTCAAATATTTGAAGTATTTTAATTTTACATATCTTCATGTTTCACTTCATCAGTCTTTTAATGATTTCCCACACATTAGCTTCTCAACTCTTTCACATATTTACAAAAGTGATTATTCTTTTCTACAGCTTGTTGAAGCTGGGATGGTACTTGACCCAGAACACTTTAACTATATTGTTAAGCTCTTATACCAAGTACAAGCTTCCAAACAAGAAATAACTGTGGTTATGAACTTAAAATCCAGGTGAGAAAAAGATTCCAATTAAGGCTAAAATATATGTCTTTTTTTTTTTTAATGGGAATTTATAAAGAATGAAGGTAACATACTTGGTGCACTTGTTGTTAGCTGCCATCAGCTTGGCCACTGCCTCACGGCAACTCCATATACCATGTAACAAAACCTGTCTGCATCCTGAAACATCCCCGTGATCAGTTGCAAATTGGGCTGCTTTGATACAGGATTTTTACTGGCTGATTTTTGAAAGTAGATTGCCAGGTCTTTCTTTATTATATGTATGTAAAACTAATTCTTACTGAGTTTATTCTGACTCAGATGACTCCCTGTGTGCCTGAGCTGAATTGTGCTCAGTAGGGGTTTCAATAGCTGATTCTTTGAAAGCACATTATTAGGGCTTTCTTCAAGGTACCTTTGTTGTTGTTGTTGTGTGCTGTGGAGTTTGTTCGACTCATAGCGACCCTGCGACCCTGTACAGCGTTTCCGAGGCTGTAAACCTTTACAGGAGCAGAACGCCTCATCTTTCTCCCACGGAACAGCCGGTAGTTTCAAACTGCTGATCTTGCTGCTCGCAGCCCAATTCATAACCACTATGCTACCAGAGCTCCTTTGGGTGGACTCAAATCTGCAACCTTTCTTTTGGTTAGCAACATATTGGTTAAAATGCACATTAACCATTTGCAACATCCTGGGACTCCTACATGAATTATGTTGTTAAGTGCCATCGAGTTGGTTCCAACCCTTAGCAACCCTTTATAGGATTTCCAAGGAGTGGCTGGTGGGTTTGAAGTGCCAACCTTGTGGTTCAAATTGACCTTGTAGAGTAGCACATTATCATGTACCTTAAGTTTTTTCTCTCTTGCACTCGCTCCTTGTCATGTAAGCCTACTGAAATACTTTAATGCCCTCCCTTATTCTTTCTTTCATTTATTCACTTTCTCTGTCAGGTTTTGAGCCCCCAAAGACCTTTGGGGTTTTTTTTTAACTTCTGATAATTATAAAAGTAGTACTATAACATACCTGTGTTGAATAAAAAGAGAGTCATTACTTTTAATTTTTTTTCATTTAAGTATAGAATATATAGAGAAAAGTATACAAATCATACATATTTAAGTGAACCATAACTTTTTCAATAATTTTTTTGTTCAAAATAGAGCAGAACATAGAATTCAACAATTTCTGCATTATAATTCATTGACATTCATTACCTTCCTCAAGTTATACAACCTTTTTCACCTTCCCTTTCCAAATTGTTCTTCCCCCTTAACTTAAACTCACTACCTCTTAAGTTTCCTGTGTAACCTTCTGAGTTGTAAATATAATCTCATATAGCTAGTTCTTTAAAAGAACACAATGCTCAGGTCATAAATTTTTTACCTAATTAAGCTCAACTATCGTTTGGAGTCTTGATGCTGAAGGATAAGCACTGGACCACAAGATTGGTTTGAACTGCAAAACCCATTAGCTGCTTTTTGGAAACACTACACAGGGTTGCTGTGAGTCAGAACTGACTTGACAGCACTTAGCAATAATATTTGGTTTAAAGAATACTTCAGGGATATTTTTTACTTAAAATTTAAGGATTATCTCAGGGCAATCGTTTCTGGCTCTGTGCAGCTTCAGTGACGCCAAAGAGTCTGGATTTCTTAATAGTTTGAAATTCTGTTCTGTATTTTCCCCCTTTTAACCAGGATTCTTCTATAGAATCTTAAAACTGAACTGTAACTTTTTAAATGAATTCATATTTGATAAAGTACAAATGGTATCAACCACTGAAAT
Source organism: Chrysochloris asiatica (assembly GCF_000296735.1). Classification (NCBI taxonomy): domain Eukaryota; kingdom Metazoa; phylum Chordata; class Mammalia; order Afrosoricida; family Chrysochloridae; genus Chrysochloris; species Chrysochloris asiatica. The sequence goes on from NW_006408642.1 coordinate 5,400,513, forward strand.
CCTTAAGAATGCCCAGAAATCACCTATTCAGAGCTTCCACAACTGTGAGGGGGCTTCACAAATTGATATACACGTGAGTAAAGACATAGAGAAGGCCACAGAAGAATTTATACATTTAAATTAGGATGCTGGCAAAGGATACTAAAAGTACCATGGACTTCCAAAAGAACCAAAACATCTTGTCTTAAAAGCAGTACAGCCAAAATGCTCCTTAGAAGCGATGTTGGTGAGACTTCATCTCATATATTTTGGACATGTTATCAGAAGGGAAGACATCATGCTTGGTAAAGTAGAAGGTCAGTATAAAAGAGGAATACTCAAGATGGATTGACACCATGGCTTCAACAATGTTCCCAAACATAGCAACAACTGAGGATGGTTCAAGACCAGGCAACATTTTATTCTGTTGTACACAGAGTCACTCTGAGTTGGAATACATATACATTTTTTGATTGTACTAAAATACATAAAACATAGTATTTGCAGTTTTGACCATTTTTAAGTATACTATTTATACTATTTAGTAGCATCATTGTTACTCACAGTGTCGTGTAACAATCACCACTGTCTATTGCCAAAACTTTTTCATCACCCCAAACAGAAATTCTGTACCCACTAAGCAGTAAATCCTCGTTCCTTCCTCACACCAGCCCTTGGTCACTAGAAATCTACTTCTTGTCCCTATGTTTTTGCTTCTAGATGTTTCATATAATTGAGACCATAAAACATTTGTCCTTTTGTGACTGATTTACGTCACTTAGCTTGTTTTCAAGGTTCATGCATATTATAGTTTATGTCAGAACTTCATTTCTCTTTGGTTGAATAATATTTGATTCGTTGTATGTGTTATCATTTTGTTTATCTGTGCATTTGTTGATGAACACGTGTGTACCTTTGGATACTGTGTATTACAAGGGTAGGTAAAAAACTATTGTTAGGAATTTATAGACCCCTTTATTAAACAAAAAGACATATCCTACATTTTGGTCTATAAACTTCTAAAGACAATGTTTCCATCTCTCTAACCCTCCCTGAAGAACTTTGCACTCTGCAGTTTACATCACATAAAAATGGTAGCTTTGGCATCCGTAAGGGACTGAAACCACATTCCTTTCAGTGTTTTGTGAGTTTGGAGAACATAAAGAAGCATGAAGATTCAAGAACAGGGCTGTAGGGTGGATGCAGTAAGGTTTCCTAATGAAATTCTCATAAGACAGCCCTTGCTGTCCTTGAATAAGCAGGTGTAATGTCATGATGGAAAGAAATTCCTTGATAAAACTTCACTTTGCTTTTTTTCACCAATGAAGTTTTCCATTTTCTTAAAACTTGTAATAAGCCCCATGATTCACGTGTGTGTGTAAAGTATCCTGACAAGACTAAGACAAGTGTATTACTGAGAGAACTTGTCTGCAGTCATCCACTAATCACAGAGACAAGTTTGAACACATTTTGTTTGGAATAAACCCATGCATATATGAACTGGAACCCTAGTAACAATACTTTCTCACTTTATGTATTTTCTTATATACACGCTGCTGCTACTGTTAGTGCTGTCGAGTCAAACGGTGACATACCATGGATAATTTGAGATTTGCTTTCTCACTTAACAGTTTTTACTAGAAATCAGTTCATTGAAAACTACATTCTTCTTAATAATTGCAAAGTATTCTGTTATATGGATATACTATAGATTATTCAGCCGCTGTCTGATGTATGGCATTAAAGTGTCCTCAGTATTTTGCAATTGTAAACAATGCTGCAGTGGTAACCTTGAAAGTATGTATTTTTATATAGTTGAAAGTGTATCTTCAAGGTACATTTGTAGGAGCACGTCTAAAAGTAAATGCATTAAAACAACCACTAAACTATACAAAGAGATACACTCAAAAATGCTATATATGATCAGAATGAAATTTGAAAAATGTTTAGGTAAATCACAGAAGAACAAGGAAAGGTAACTATAGGAATGAAAAACAGAACAAGCAGAAACCATGTAATAAAAGGATAGACTGAAGCCTTAAAATCAATAATTACTTTCATTGTAAGTATTCTAAATATAACAATTAACGATTAAAGAACAGATTGGAAGAGGGATATAAAAGTAACATTCATCTTTATGCTTTCTACCTGAAATGCCCATTATAAAGATAAAGATAGGGTGAAAGTAAAAGGAGAGAAACAGGTATGAATGGTTATGATAATATCACTAATATAGTAAATATCAGGGCAAAAGAAATTACCAGGCACAAAGAGGAACACTATTTAGTGATGAAATGGTCAGTACACCAAGAAGAGATACCAATTCTAAATGTGTATATTCCATACAACAGCAAAAATTATGATAGAATGAAGAAATAAATACATCTAGAATTATACTTGGGCTCTTCGACATCCTTCTCAGCAGTTGATAGAGGAACCAGATATGATATATGTACACACGTATATATGTAGATATATGTATATAATAACGCAACCAACAAGATCTAATAGACATTTGTAGGACAATCCACTCCAAAAACAGCATAATATACATCTTCAAATTCCCATAGAACATTCACTAAGATAACACCATATTCTAGATTTTGAAACTTTATACTTGAAGTTATGCAGAATATATTATCTGACCTAAAGAATTTAAACTGCAAGTCAATATGGAAAGATAACAGAAAAGTCTCCACATACTTAGAAATTAAACAGCACACTTCCAAATAATCCATTAGGCAAGAGAATGTGTCAGAAATAAAAGCTAAATGAGGAAAAATGAAAATATGATACCACAATTTGTGGGATGCCACTAAAGGAGTGCTAAGAAGGAAATGTACAACACTGAAAGTTTCTACCTCAGGAAACAAAAATAGCAAGATAAATGCAAAGCATAGAATAGAAATGATAAAGATGTGCTGGAAGCAAGGAGGCTGGAAACAAAACCAATGGAGAAAATTAAACAATTGGTGCTTTGAAAATAAAAGTAAAATTGATAAGCCTCTGGAAAGATTAATGAAGATAAAAAGCAGACACAAATTACCAGCATAAGGAAGGAAATGAGTTGTCAGTATAGATCGTTAAGTAATTAGATGGATAATACAGTATTATCTTGATCAAGTATACACATATAACCTCAATAATGTAGGTGCGATGAAGCAATTTTCAAAAAAGAGAACCCAAGAGTCAAAACTACATTAGTATCACTCATGAACTTAAATATAGAAATCTTCAAAATAATAGCATATCAACTACAGAAATACATAAAATAATTATACTGTATATCCATCAAAGTGGGGTATATGGTTCAATATTTGAAAATCAATATAATCCACCTATCAGCATTAGACAAATCACATGATCTCAATACACAATAAGATATTTAATAAGCTTCAACATTATACATGCATGATACATTCAGAAAAGAACAGAAATTTGTCATCCTGATAGCAAAAGTGTGGAAATATTTGAACAATATTACTATCAAATACAAGTAAAAGTTTTGTTGATGATTCAACAACAGTTTTAACAGAATATTCTTAAAGAACTGCTAGAAATCCAAGCCAAATTCAGAAGACATGGAAAGAGGAATATCATTGCTGATATCTGTTGGATCTTGACAAAGCAAATAATACCAGAAAGATGTTTTATTGTTGTTGTGTTTTATTGACTATGCAAAGACATCTGAATCTGTGGTTCATAACAAATTATGAATAACATTGCGAAGAATGGGGATTCCAGAACACTTAACTGTGTTTATGTAGAAGTTGGTACATGGACTAAGGCAGTTGTTCAAACAGCAAGGGCATACTGAGTGTTTTAAAATCGGGAACAGTGTGAGCAAGATTTGTATCCTTTCATCATATTTAACCAATTGATGCTGAGCAAATAATTCAAGAAGCTGAACTATATAAAGAATATGGCATTAGGATTGGAGGAATACTCATTAATAACCTGCGGTATGCAGATAACAAAACCTTGCATGCTAAGTGAAGAGCACTTGAAGCTCTAGTGAAAAAGAAATATAGATCACACTTAAAACAAATCCTCATAGCAGGATTCAGAAACAACATCCTGGTAAAATACTGAAGGCAAGGATTTAGTTTTACTTGGATTCATAGTCAATGCCCATGGAAGCAGCAGTCACAAAATCGAAGTATTGCATTTGGCAAATAGATTATGAAAAACTTCATTAAAATGTTAAAAGCTAAATTTGTCACTTTGAGGACTAAAGTACGCCTGACCCAAGTTATGGTGTTAAATGGAAGACCCACGAAGAATAGATGCCTTTAATTTATGATGTCAGTGAAGAATATTAAGTAGACCATGAACTGGCAGAAGAACAAATCTGTCTTGGAAGAAATACAGGCAGAATGCTCCTCAGAAGGGACGATGGTGAGACTTTCATGTACTTCGGACATGTTATCTGGAAGAACCAGTTTCTGGAGGACACCAGGATTGGTAAAGTAATAGGGTCAGCAAAAAAATAGGAAGAACCTCAATGATCTGGATTAACACAGTGACTACAACAATGGGCTCAAACAGCAATGAATGTGAAAATGGCACAAAACTGTGTAGTGTTTCATTGTTTTCGACACTATGAGTCAGAACCAACTCGTTGTTGAGTCGGTTCCGACTCGGTGGCACCTGGCAAAATGAAGAAATTTATAGATAACATCATACTCAAAGAATGTTTCCTCTTTAAAATCAAGAAATGACTAAGATGTGTGCTCACACCACTTTTATTCACTATAATACAGAAAGTCCTAGGTAGTACAATGAGCAAGAAAAAAATAAAAACCATATATTAATATTTTTTAGAGGCTCATCTTTCCATTTCTTTACTGACTTCAATAAATTCTGTTTTCATTTCACCCTCTTTTGTTCATTTCTGTTTGTACTGTTAATATCTGGCTTAAATAATTTTTTATGTCTTCAAATGCTTATTTGAGTATATTTAAATCTGTTTAGAATATTGACTTAAAAACAGTTTTCTTATACTTCATCATTGTTTCTCGGGACTGTTTTCTTAATATGTATGAAATTTTGCTTCCTGATTTTCTGCAATATCTCTGCATGGACTTTTGTTTATTTTTGTGATATTTGATTGTTTTACATCTAGTTCAATAGCACCCTCTTCTGTCTGCACGGGAAAATCTAGGTACTTTGCCCAAGTTTTGTTTATTTTGATGTGGTCAGAAGAGCTGGAGCTGTGAGTCCTCTTATTTTATGGTTTTGTTATTTTTTCAGAATCTTAAATCTCTCCCCCTTTTATTATTTTCCTCTTACCATTTGCCACAGGAACGTTTTACTTCATGTTTCTCTCTTTTTACCCCCAGAAGCTATGCATTTTAAGTTCCTTCTCTCTGTGGATAGCCCAGACACTTCCTTAGCATTTTCAAATGTTTATGGCAGTATTTTCTAATCCATTTTCTGTCTAGTAGCACTTCTCCTCTTTTCCTCACAGATTTTTGTTTGATAACTTTATTTGTGGTTTTTATTGTGGTTTGTCTTCTCATGGTACAATCCTGTGGAACATTGATTATAGGGTAAAAATCATTTGCTGGTATTTGAGGTTTTCTTTTTGTTTTTATTCATAATTATTTTAAAGTTTTAGTACTCATTTTCTTGAAGTTAGGCGGAGTGTGTTTTTTTTAATGTAAGATGCTTATTCCTTCTTGATGCCTATTGTTTACAGTGGAAATAATATTAGATAGGTAACTATTTAGTTGCCATACAGGGTCATTATGGGTTGGAACAACTCAATGGCACTTAACAACTACAACAAAGACTGTTTATACTATATACTGCATTCAATTTTCTATAAGCTCTTAGATATAAACAAATGGTGCAAGTGACGTAGGAGTAGTAGTAACTTTTGGGGATGAACGTAAGTATAATTAATCTTTTTCTGTTTGTTAAAGGTTACAGATGAGGCCATTTAAAAAGAAATGGAAGTGTGATTTAGATTCAGCCTTGATTGAAATACAGGTATGGCACAGTTTTGCTGTCTTTTTCTGTTTAACAGATGTATTTTTAAGAGTAATTTTAGGTTTACCTAAAAATTATACATTAAAAGACACTTTTTTTTTTTTTAAAGAAATTGCTGGGATTTCTGAAACCTGTAACAACAAAAAGTTGAAATAGTAATTACATTTTAAGAAAAGTTTTAGAAATATAACTGTTTTACATATAAATTGCTCAAGGAAAAGTTGTTAAGTGCCATCAAATCAGTTATGACTCATATTGACCCTGTGTAAGCTATGCCTTCTTTAGAAAGCATAAGTGACGACTATACACATGGACCTCACCAGATGGAATGCATAGAAATCAAATTGACTACATCTGCGGAAAGAGAAGATGGAAAGCTTCATATCATCAATCAAAACAAGGTCAGGGGCACACTGTGGAACAGACCGACCATCAATTACTCATATGTAGATTCAAACTGAAGCTGAAGAAAATGAAAACAAATCCACAAGAGCCACAATATGACCTTGAATATATCCCACCTGAATTTAGAGATTATCTGAAGAATATATTTGATACATTAAACACTAAAGACCGAAGACCAGAAGAGTTGTGGGATGACATCAAGAGCATCATACATGAAGAAAACAAAAAGTTATTAAGAAGACAAGAAAGATGGAAAAGATAAAAATGGATGTCAGAGGAGACACTGAAACTTGCTATCCAGTGTAGAGATGCTAATGCAAATGGAAGAAATGAGGAGGTCCAAGAACTGAACAGAAAATTTCAAAGATCAGCTTGAGAAGATAAAGCCAAATATTACAACAAAAAGTGCAAAGATCTGGAATCAGAAAACCAAAAAGGAAGAACACGCTCAGCATTTCTCAAGCTGGAGGAACTGAAGAAAAAATTCAAGCCTCGACTTTCATTATTGAGAGATTCTCTGGGCAAATTATTGAATGAGGCAGAAAGCATCAAGAGAAGATGGAAGGAATACACATAGTCGCTGTACCAAAAGGAAATGGTTACTGTTCAACCGTTTCAAGAGGTAGCATATGATTAAGAGCCAATGATACTGAAGGTAGAAGTCCAAGATGCACTGAAGGCATTGGCAAAGAACAAGGCACCAGGAATTGATGGAATAAAAGTTGAAATCTTTCAAGAAAGTGAGGCGGCACAGGAGGCACTCACTCATCTCTGCCAAGAAATTTGGAAGACAACTATCTAGCCAACTAATTGGAAGAGATCCATATTTGTTCCCATTCCAAAGAGAGATGAATCAACAGAATGCAGAAAATCATTGGACAATCTCTTTGATATCCCATGTGAGTAAAGTTTTGCTAAAGGTAATACAGAAACGGCTTCTATCATACATTGACAGAGAACTTACAGAGGGGTTCAAGCCAGATTCAGAAGAGGCAGTGGAACAAGGGATATCATTGCTGATGTCCGATGGATCTTGTCAGAAAGCAGAGAATATCAGAAAGATGTTTACCTGTGCTTTATTGACTATGCACAGGCTTTCGATTGTGTGGATCTTGACTAACTATGGACAACATTGCAAAGTATGAGTATTCTGGAACACTTAATTGTACTCATGAGGAATCTGTACGTAGAACAAGAAGCAGTTGTTCCAACAGAACTGGGAACACTGAATGTTTTAAAATTGAAAAAGATATGCGACTGGGTTGTATTTTTTTGCCATAATTATTCAACCTGTATGCTGAGCAAATAATCAAGAAGCTGGGATCTATGAAGAAAAACGTGGCATCAGGATTGGAGGAAGACTCATTAACAACTTGCAATAAGCGAATAATACAACCTTGCTTGTTAAAAGTGAAGAGAACTTAAAACATTTACTGATGAAGATCAAAGAGCACAGTCTTTGGTATGAATTACATCTCAATGTAAAGAAAACAAAAGTCTTCTCCACTGGACTAATAAACAACATTCTTATCAATGGGGAAAAGATTGAAGTTGTCAAGGATTTCATTCTTCTTGGATCAAGTATCAACACTCAAGGAAGCAGCAGTCAAGAAATCAAATGATGTATTGCATTAGGCAAATCTGCTGCACAAGAACTTTTTAAAGTGTTGAAGAGCAAAGATGGTCAGCTTGAAGACTAATGGTATTTTCAATAACGTCATATGCATGTAAAAACTGGACAGTGAATAAGGAAGACCATATAAGAATTGATGCTTTTGAGTTATGGTGTTGGAGGAGAATATTGAAAGTGCCATGGGCTGCCAAAAGAACCAATAGATCTGTTTTGGAAGAAGTGCAGCCAGAGTGCTCTTTAGAGGCCAAGATGGCCAAACTTTATCTCTCATACTTTGGACATATTGTCAGGAGGGACCATTCACTAGAGAAGGATATCATGTTTGGTAAGGTGGATGGTGAGAGAGAAAGTGGAAGGCCCCCAATGAGATGGATTGGCCAAGTGACAGTATCAGTGGACTCAAGCGTGGCAACAGCAGTGAGGTTGGCCAAGGATCGGGCAGTGTTTCGTTCTGCTATGCATAAGGTCACTATGGGTCGGTACGACAAGATTTCCAAGGAGTTAGAATCGCCAACCTTGTGATTAGCAGTCCAGTGCTTATAGTAGTACAGTGTCATATTTCCTTTTTATATATTTTGAGATATAAACATGTTAGTTTCTGAAGTTTGCAGACTATCCTAAAAATGACTTCAGTTTTGTTTCCAAATTAATTTGCATTGAGGTAAAATAATGACTGTGATAATTTCACTGCTCAGACTGACTTTTCTCATATGGTTGGGCAAACCTCTTCAATGTGCATGGCATGAAGTTATGGAAGTGCTACAGTGTGCTCCATGGTGGGAAAAACTAGGGCCACACTAAACTCTGTGAGTTAAGAGCACCAAGAAATACAGAACTTTCAGCAAGACTTTTATTTTAAAATATAATGGCATTTTTGTATTTATATATTATTTAGTTTGTCTCAAAAAACTCGATTCTGATTCGTAATATTATGTAGGGTTTCCGAGACTAAAATCTGTAAGGTAACAAGACAGTCTAATCTTGACTGGTGGTTTTGAACCATTGATCTTTTCGTTAGCAGCCTTAGCCTGCAGTGACACTGAGACCTTAATTTAATGTCTTGTATCATTGGTGTGGTGCTGTGGGTTAATGCGCCAGACTGCAAAGCTGTTTGAACTGCAAGGTTGGGGGTTCAAGCTCACCAGCTGATCCTCGGAAACCCTATACAGGGTCACTATGGGTCGGAACTGACTCGACGGCACATAACAAATCATTGGAACAACCGTTTTGTTTATTTTTCCAATGATACTTGGTAAGCTATTTTTTAGTTTATAATAACTAATAAGATGTGACATATACTGACATTTACTTGGTAGCCCCTTTTATAAAAATGTATTTGCTAAAAAAGGTATACAAACTTCCAATCAGAGATGGGCAAGTAGAAGTAAAGTGCAGTCTCTAAAAGCAGTAAAGTATATTACTATGAAGACAGCTTTAAAGCTGAAATGTATGAACTGTGGGCTGGGTACCATACTACATACTTTACCTGGGTTATGCCTATAGAAACTGAGTGAGTTTGGAACTATTACAATCACTGTTTTGTACCATCAGAGATATTAAGCAATTTTCCCAAAATGACATAGCAAGCCATTTATTTCCATAAAATCTATTTCCAGTCTCAAGTTCAGTTTGGAAGGTGTTACTATTAAGTGTTGTTGTTTTTGTTAAGTGTCGTTGAGTCCATTCCAACTCATAGCTACCCTATAGGGTTTTCGAGGCTTTTTAAAATCTTTATGGGAGCAGAAAGCCTTTTCTTTTTCCCACGGAAACACTGGTGGGCTTGAACTGCCTACCATGTGGTTGGTTCAGAGTCCACAGCTTATTGTATGGATTTACTGTGTTCTCCATTAAGTACACTTCTTGTTGTTGAGTGCCACCGACTCAGTTCTGACTCATAGCCAACCCCGTTTGGGGTTTTAGAGGAATAGCAGGTGAGTCTGAACTGTTGACCTTGTGGTTCACAGTACAGTGCTGATCCTACAGCACCACACCTAGAAGGAGTCCATTAAGTTCATTATTGTTGTTAAGTGCTGCCAAGTCAGTTCCAACCCATTGCCACCCTGTATAGGGTTTCTGAGGAGCTGTTGGTGAGCTTGAACTGATGACTTTGTAGTTCAAACTGACCTTGCAGTCCAGTGCACTAACCCACAGCACCATACCAGGACCATATAAAGTGCATAAGGAACTAGATCATTAAAACAAATGGACATTGCCATCTTGAATTTATAGAGACTTTGCTATAATCACAAAATTGATGTGTACAATACCATGTTATTAAAGTTGTAACGCTTCTCAGTAAATGTGAAAGATTTGCGGAGATTGCCTTAATAATTTCTGTTTATCTAATGCCTAGATGTGTCTAACCCATAAGCTGTTTGTATAAGTGACATGGTTTTCTTTTTTCCTTCCTTCTTGCCTTCCATCCTCCCTCTGTTTTACTTTTAATAATTTTAATAGTGCTGTAAAGAAAAAGGCGACTGGACCAAATTGGGAAATTTATACGTTAATGTAAAAGTAGGCTGTGAAAAATTTGCAGATTTCCAGAGATTTTGTGCTTGTATTGCTGAAACATTAACAAAAGACTTTAAAGAAGAAATACCAGGTGTACCTTTTTGTGAATTTGCTGAAACAGGTAAAATGTCGTTGTTTTAGTGTGATGATTGCGTGTTAGGATGATTTAATGTACTTAGTAGAGACATTAGCCATTCGCTACTATTGTCTTTATTTTGGGGGTCAGTAAGCTTTTTCTATAAAGGGCCAGGTAGTAAATCTTTTAGACTTTGTACATATACATGTAGGAGCCTGGGTGGTGCCATCAGATAAGCATTGGACTTCTAATGATGAAGTTGGCAGTTCAAACTCACCAGCTGCTCCACGGGAGAAAGATGAGTTTTTTTGCACCTGTAAATATTTACAGCCTTAGAAACCCTATGTAAGGTCTCTATGAATTGGAATTGACTCAGTGGCAGTGGTGAGAGGGAGACACACACATACATGGCCTCTGCATAGTTTTCTTTCTTTCTTTCCTTTTTTTTTAACAACTCTTTAAAAATAGACAAATCATTTTCAGCTCATGGACTGTATCAAAATAAACTATGGTCTACATTGGCCCACAGGTTTTAGTTTGCCAACCACTAGTTATAGTTTGTCTTTTTAGTAAACTCAATAATTATGTATTAATTTGCTTTTCCATAATTTCCAGTGACTATTTTGCTTTTTTCTATATGTCTGCTTTGTTTTCCAGTTAGCAAAGAAATACAAAATAGTGAAGTAGATAAAGGTTTGCTGGGAAGAATCGGAATCAGTGCTTTGTACTTCTATCATAAACTGTTACAGTGGTCCAAGGTAATTTATTAAATTTTTGTTTTGGCTTGGTATAGAGAATGTTAGTTTTTAAAAAATATGAACTGAATATAAGCTAACTTTGGTGGTGGGCGTGGTTATGTGCCGTGGAATCAATTCCAACTCATAATGACCCTGCATAGGGTTTCTGAGGCTGTAAATCTTTACGGGAGCAGAAAAGCTCATCTTTCTCCCACAAAACCACTGGTAGCTTTGAACTGCTGACGTTGAGATTAGCAGCCCCATTCGTAACCACTGCGCTGCCAGAGCTGCTTTAGAAATTAGTAATTTGTTATTAATTACTGCAGGTGACAAAATGAGACCCAGACTTGTAAGTAAATAATAGGTTGTTGTTAGATTATTATATCAGGAAAATGTGGAAAGGAGGTGGCATGAGATTGGCTACTATTTTGAATGGCAGGATAGAAAATATTTTGAAAGCCATATTGATGCAGCATTCAGTCCACAATTTATTTTGCCAACTCCTGAACTCAAAAATGAACCCAGAGTGCTCACAATTAATAGAACTGTTTAACTGTCACCTCTTAGAATATTCTGGGACAATAAATAATTTATGTGTTAATGTCTACGTTTGAGACTTAACTCACTATTGAAGTGGTTTAGTGTCTATAGACAATATTTTGCTGCTCTTCTTCAGATTTCCTTGTGGTGGTTTGTGAATTTAATAAAAGTTAAAACAAAAACAGCCAAGATGGTTGTACAGAAAAATTATCATCTTTTCCTGAGGTTTAGCACTAATTGTGGGATAGGCCTAAGATGAGCAAGATGTATCTGGTCTCTATTCTTACAGTGTAGCTTAAAGTGGTGATAGCATGAATTTATGTGACATTCAGTGTTTGGGAATTTGAAGATCGCCTGACAAGAAGATTGTTTTAGAAAAGTCACTGATTTTGCTAAAATTTTATTAGAGTGTTTTAGTTTTTTTGGTAATGTTTTCTTAAGACATAAAGGGTTGATGACTTTTTACTTGTATTCTAACTAAAAAGTTTAAGTTTCTTATTTAAAATGAATGTTTTAATTATTTTCTTCTTTAGTATGACTTTTTAATGAAATCTATCATTTTTATATACAGAGGTATATCCATTGAAATTATACTAAAGATGTACTCATTCTAACAGTAAAATAGCAAGTTCTATGACCTCATAATCATGACTTAAAATGTCTATAATATGATATAAAAACAGGTCTTCATACTGTGACCAGAAGACTGAATCTAGCCCATAGTATGTTTTTGTATGGCCTATGAGCTAAGAATATTTTTAAATGTATAACCATTTTTTAAAGGTTAAACATTTTAAAACAATAACAAAGAAGAACAATATACAATATGGTGGTCTGTAAGCCTACAATATTTTTACAGAAAAAGTCCAACCTGTTATAAAATTTTGTGTCAAATTTCTGATGTCCAGACCATTAAATAATGTAATGATTTTTTTTTTAAATAAAAATATGTATCTGGGTTTTTTGTTTGTTTTTCAACTATCTTGGCCTAAACTGGTAACAAATTATTTTCTTTTCTACTCACTCTCTTGGATCTCAACATAGTCAACAGAAGAAGAATAAAAATACATTATTAGTGATTTCCCACTTTGAGGCATGAAATCCTTTTGCCAAATGAAATCTTAATGGAGGAAGCATAGTGTGTAAAACAGATAAAAGAGCTGTTGATAAAGGGGACCAAAGGATGGAGGCAAAGAAGGAGAATAATATTAGCAAAGTCCTGCCTGATCCCCTCCTTCCGTCTTTATAGCTGAGTAAGAAGGAGCTAAAGGAGAGTAGAATGTTGGAGCTGTATGAAAACCATTGATCCAAATCTAGATCATTGGCTTCTGTATGATTATTGGTGACTTTATATATCTCTGTAGTATGATAATGATTGGTATTCATTTAGTTCTTTATTTTTACTCTAGGGAAGGAAGGTCTTAGATAAACTGTATGAATTAAAAATACATTTTACAAGTTTAAAAGGACTTACAGGGCCTGAGAAGGTAGCACCAAGATGTCAAATTGTGAATATTGCAGCAGAAATTTTTCTCAAAAGTGGAAGTCTAGATGGTGCCATTTGGGTATTGAGAGGTAAGTTCTGTATATGCAAACATAAAATAATGTGTTAAACTTGTCATAATTGGTCTTTGTAATTACCTTAAGTTGATAGCAAATTATAGGTGATAATTTGGTCAAAACCTTTTTAAAATGTGGGTAGGAAAAGTGGTTATATAAACCAAAAGGGAAAATTAACCTAGCTTTCAAGCAGAAATTGTCTGAACTATGCAGGGCAGACATCATACTTAGTACTTTATTTTGATTTTCCCAATCAATCTTGAGAAATTGGAATATTACAATTCCCATTTTATGGATAAGAAATTCTGTCAGAGATTACTAAGCAGCTTGCCCAAAAATTACATAAAGAGTAAGGAGTGGATGCCAAATTCAGATTCAGAAAGTCCAGCTTCAGAGCCCAAGGTTTTCAACTGTCATCTGACAAAGGGACATCCAATTGTTATCTGCATAGACTCTGTATTCTCATTTATAATTAAATTTTACTTCAAACCAAGACAGATAAAGCTTACTTTCCCTAGTAAGGCAAACAGTCTGGCAGAAATTACAGTGAAATTAAACAGGCAGATAAAACTGAGATTCACTTGGTATAAGATAAATAAAAATTTAGCGAACTAGAATGTCATGTGGATCCTGTGGTATAGTGCTGTAGGCTCAGCACTTTACTAACTACAGGGTTGGTGATTCGGTCCCATCCACCACTCCTTGGAAACCCTGTACAGGGTCACTGAGTTTGAACTGACTTGATGGCACTTACACATAGTGGGATGCAAGATAAAGGTAAGGCTTTCTGCTACCACAAAGATTTACAGCTTTGAAAACCCTGTACAGGGTCACTTTGAGTCTGAACTGACTTCATGGACATTCAGGCAGATTTTATTTGTTGGAAAAAGAATGAAGAAAAATCAGTTTAAAAGTTTAGGTGGGAAGGTGAAATATGTGCATGAGTAAAGCAAATGGATAACCTTTACACTAACACACCTATAGAGTCCTGGTATGGTGCTCGGGTTTAATGCGCTTGACTACAAAGTCGGCTTTAACCTCAAGGTAGGCAGTTCAAACTCAACAATCGCTCTTTGGAAACCCTGTACAGGGTTGCTATGAGTCAGATCTAACTCAACGGCACTTACCAACAACAACACACATATATTAACACATAAAAATATACACTGGCATACTCACATATTCATACACATGTACATACACACTAAGTTCTTTGTTCAAAGTGTTGAAGGTTTATGGAATATGAAGGTCTTATAAGGAGTGGACTTATAGCAGATTTTATGGTGAAAGGTTTGTTGGAAAAGGTATTCTTCAATTTGTCAAACATAGTGTCTGCATGGATGCATGATGGGGTCTCATAAGGCAGAAGAGTGACCAACATAGGAATGAGCAAAATACAAATCAGGGTTCACAGATTCTATAAGAAAGAAGAGATGTGACTAGAAAATTCAAACGATGAAAGTGTTGATTAAAATGAGCTTAATCTCTTGCTATCAGTGATAAATGCAGAATTCATGTTTGTAGTGACAGTTACAATTGAAAGTCATTTACATAAGTAAAATTTATATTTCTTCAAAAGAAATTCTTAGAATTTCTTTTGTTCTTAAAGGTTTCTGCAGCCAACAGACAGTTCCAAAAATAGGCAACAAATATAAATGATAGTGTTACTTACTTGTTATTTCACTTATAAGAAGATAAAAAAAATAAAAAAGAAGGTAAATAATGCCTTAAAATTTTTAAAACACCATTTGAATCTGTCAACTAGCAAAGATGAAATTTGGTGATGCACTTTTGATAGCCAGAGAAATGGACTCATACACATTGTCTTTAGGGGCTTTTTGGCAGAGTATCTGTCAGAAGTTAAAAACACAAATTTTCTTTACTCTATTAACTCCATTTCATAAAATTTTCCCTATAAACACATTTATATTGATAGATATGAGCGTGCACTCCTGTTATCTGAAATCTTTTGTTGCCACCAACAGTAGCAAGATTCCAGACTTGAAATGCTGTTAATAGAGTATGGGCTAATTAAACTGTGGAATTGCCATATGCAGGAGTAGGATGAGGCAGTCTATAGATACTCATTTGGAGTGATCTCCAGGATCTATTGCCAAGTGAAAAAGAATGTGCAGAACAGTGTGTACAGTATGCTACCATTTGTTTAAAGAAATAAAATGTATGCATACATATTTGCTTATATCCATAAAATATTTGTAGAGCATCAGACAAAGTTGCCTCAAGAAAAAAATGAGTGCTTGGAAGATGGGTGAGAGGCAGATTTACTTTCTGCACATACTTATTTTTTCCTTTTAAAAAATTTTTGTATTGCCAGTAAACTTTTAAGGCAGTCCTGGGGTGGCACTATAAGATGAGCGCTGGACTGTTAACTGCCAGGTTGGTAGTTCAGACCCACCAGCTGCTCCTTGAAACCCTACACAGGGTCGCCATGAGTTGAAACAACACTTTTTAAGAAAAGCCTTTGTGTTGCAGTGGTTAAGTGCTTGGATGCAAACCAAAATGTCAGTGGTTTGAACCCACCAGCTACTCCATGGGAGAAAACAGCAGCAGTCTGCTTCTGTAAAGATTCTTGTTATATGTCATAGAATTAGTTCCTATTCATAGTGACCCTGTGTAAGAGTTTTAAAGGCTGCGTATCAAGGAGCTCTGGTAGCGTATTGGTTACAATCAGCCTGCGAACCACAAGGTCAGCAGTTTGAAACTACCAGGTGTTCCATGAGAGAAAGATAAGGCCTTCTGCTCCCATAAAGATTAACAGCCTTGGACACCCTGTACAAGGTCACTATGAGTCGGAACCGACTCCACGGCACATAACAACAACAATCTTTGTGAGAGCAGAAAGCTTTGTCTTTCGCCCATGTAGCAGCTGGTGGACTTGAACCGTCAACCTGTGGTTGTCAGCCCAGTGCTTATTGTACAGAGTCACATCACTTCCTCTGTAAAGTGGTTGTTGTTGTTAAATGCCATTAAGTCAGTTCTGACCCATAGCAATCCTGAATAAGGTTCCCGAGGAGTTGCTGGTGAGCTTAGCTGCCAACCTTGCAGTTCAAACTGACTTTGCAGTCCAGTGCGTTAACCCACAGCGCCACAAGAGTGCAGCCTTGGAAACTTAGTGGGACTATTCTATTTTTTCCTATAGGGCTGCTGGCAGTCAGAATTTGGCTTGATCAACCATATACATTACTCAAGTTTGAGAAGTGGAAAATACACATTTTTTGGTTTAGTGGGTGGCAGACTTTATGGTGAGAAGTCCCGTTGTTTTGGATTCTTACTTTGACATTTAAAACTCTTTCCCCAATATCAGTAATTTGTATCCTGGCAAATGAGTGAGAAATTCTAACCCTTATCAAAAAAAAAAAAAAAAAAAAAAA
>NW_006408642.1:5417439-5418298 GCF_000296735.1 Chrysochloris asiatica
TGATGTCCGATGGATCTTGTCAGAAAGCAGAGAATATCAGAAAGATGTTTACCTGTGCTTTATTGACTATGCACAGGCTTTCGATTGTGTGGATCTTGACTAACTATGGACAACATTGCAAAGTATGAGTATTCTGGAACACTTAATTGTACTCATGAGGAATCTGTACGTAGAACAAGAAGCAGTTGTTCCAACAGAACTGGGAACACTGAATGTTTTAAAATTGAAAAAGATATGCGACTGGGTTGTATTTTTTTGCCATAATTATTCAACCTGTATGCTGAGCAAATAATCAAGAAGCTGGGATCTATGAAGAAAAACGTGGCATCAGGATTGGAGGAAGACTCATTAACAACTTGCAATAAGCGAATAATACAACCTTGCTTGTTAAAAGTGAAGAGAACTTAAAACATTTACTGATGAAGATCAAAGAGCACAGTCTTTGGTATGAATTACATCTCAATGTAAAGAAAACAAAAGTCTTCTCCACTGGACTAATAAACAACATTCTTATCAATGGGGAAAAGATTGAAGTTGTCAAGGATTTCATTCTTCTTGGATCAAGTATCAACACTCAAGGAAGCAGCAGTCAAGAAATCAAATGACGTATTGCATTAGGCAAATCTGCTGCACAAGAACTTTTTAAAGTGTTGAAGAGCAAAGATGGTCAGCTTGAAGACTAAGGTGCACCTGACCCAAGCCATGGTATTTTCAATAACGTCATATGCATGTAAAAACTGGACAGTGAATAAGGAAGACCATATAAGAATTGATGCTTTTGAGTTATGGTGTTGGAGGAGAATATTGAAAGTGCCATGGGCTGCCAAAAGAACCAATAGATCTGTTTTGGAAGAAGTGC
>NW_006408642.1:5418398-5432466 GCF_000296735.1 Chrysochloris asiatica
AAAAAAAAAAAAAGTCATGCCATTTGTTAATCAACATTCATTGAATTTAAGTTTTATTGATATATGTAAGTAATGCATACTCATTTTAGAGAAATTTGAAAAGGTAGATAAAAACCAAGAAGCTGATTTATATATGAAGAAAAGCGTGGCGTCAGGATTGGAAATGCAGATGATACAATCTTTTTACTGAAAGTGAATAAGACTTAAAATACTGATGAAGATCAAAGACCACAGCTTTCAGTATGGCTTGCTATCTCAATGTAAAGAAAACAAAAATCCTCACCACCAGACCAATAAACAGCATCCATATAAATGGAGAAAAGATTGAAGTCAAAGACCTCATTTTGCTCAGATCAACCATCAACACACATGGAAACAGCAGTCCAGAAATCAAATAATGTATTACATTAGGCAAATCTGATATACAAGACCTCTTTAAAGTTGTGAAGAGCAAAAATGTCAGTTTGAGGACTAAGGTGCACGTGACCCAAGCCATCATATTTTCAATAACCTCATACACATGTGAAAGTTTGACAGTGAATAAGGAAGAACATAGACGAGTTGATGGATTTGAGTTGTAGAGTTGGAGAATATTAAAAGTACCATGGACGACTGCCAAAAGAACAAACAGATCTGTATTGGAGGAAGTATAGCCGGAGTGCCCCTTGGAAGCCAGGATGGCCAAACTTCATCTCATAATGCAGACTTACTATCAGAAGGAGGGAGCAGTCCCTGGAGAAGGATATTATCATGTTTGGTAAAGTGAAGGGTCAGAGAATAGGAGGAAGAACCCCACCCAACGAGATGGAATGACACAGTGGCAATTTCTGAATCGCCTCAGGAAAACACCTGGCTCTCTACTTCTGAAAAATCAGTCATTGAAAACCCTGTGGAGTACAGTTCTACTCTGACACACATAAGGTGTTGCTGTGAGTAGGAATCTACTTGAAGACAACTAGTTTGGGACCCACTCTCAACATTTTTGCTGCAGTAAGTCGGGTTGGGCCCGAGAAAACACATTTCTAACAAGTCCTCATATATTGTTGGCATTAACTGTTCTAGGGACCTCACTCTGAGGACTACTGCCTTACAGCTTTCTTGAGTAATTATAATTAACACCTCATCTAATTCCTTAAACCATTCCCACTGTAGTAGTAACTCCCCAGTACCATTTGTATTTTCATTTTTAAAGTTGAGAATATTTCACCTGTGGCGATACCTAGCACAAAGTAAGTGTTCAATAAATATGCATTTAAATAGGTGAGTGAATAAGCAAGCAAATGAACAGAAGAATGATAACGAACCTCATTGACACTATTGGTTTTCTTCATTTAGCTGTCTGCACCTTCTTGGAGAAGAAATGACAAGAGTCTGTGTGTGTGTGTGTGTGTGTGTGTGACTTTAAAAAATAAAGTGTTAACTCCTTTATACTAGGAAATTTCACACAAAGGTTAAAATACCCAGACCATTGGCTGTGACAGCAGTAGTACTAATAAAAACATAAAAAGTGTTAATATTTAAGAAAAATTATTCATTTTCAGTCACATGGTGGATCTCCACAGCACAAAGTTGTGTTAAGCTAACCTATACTTAATCTCTTTCTTAATACAATAGTTTCACTTACATATCTTTATCTAGACATGTTAAGTTGGTTCAGACTCATAGCGATCACGTGTAAGGTTTCTAAGAAGCAGCTGGTGAATTTGAGCCATCAACCTGCAGTTAGCAGTCCAATATTTATCCTATAGCACCACACCAGGACCTCTCTAGACTTAGTTGTTTAGGTTCTTTTTTTTTAGATACTTTACTGTTTTGCGTGAATTTTTTTATAGTGAACATATTCTTAAATATATCTGTGTGTGTGTGTATAATCTTAAAAGTAAATCAGTCTACTTAGCCTCATCCTAAGCAATAATATCTGTAAAATCATAGTTATAATGTGATTTTTTTATATTTGTAATCTTTATATTTTTATATAATACACAAGTCACTATTGATATTTTAATGTAAGAATAAAATCAGTTCAAGTACCATCAATGTGTACACTTAGGAAGCATCACACTGTATTATAATGCCCTCTTATATACTATTTGTTAAGTGTCATGAGTTGATTCAAATTCATAGCAACCCTGTATAGGGTTTCCAAAGAGCGCTGGTGGATTTGAACTGCCAACCTTGTGGTTCAAACTGACCTTGCAGTCCAATGCTTTATCCCACAGCACCACACAATTTATTTGTAATAGTTTTATGTATGAAAGACAATATGTTTGTAGTCCTTGATCTATTGTATATTTACAAATGATCTATTGTATATTTACAAATATTTTTCTCAACTTTTTATTTCCCTGTAACTTTGAGTTTCTGTTTTTCTCTTTTTGCCTTACTGACATTTTTTTATGTTCAACACAAAACACTTTAAATCTCTAATTTTGTTTTGTATCATGCTTTAAACAGTCCATCATCCCAGAACTAAACATTTGCCTGTATATTCTTCAAATTTTTCATTCATTGTTAGCTTTAAATTTTGCTGTGAGATAAGAACTTAATATTATTTATTCCCCCCAAATGACCCAACATTTACTACATAAGTCATCTCTTATCCACTTACTTTAAATGCTACTTTTATCATATATTAGAATCTTAGATCTGTCCGGGTGTGTTTCTGCCATTTTGTTTTCTCTCAGTGATTTCTTTTTGTTGGTGCTAGCACTGTGCCTTAGTTAATGTAACTTTCAAATGTGTGAGATCTATCTTTTCAGACAATACCATGTTCACTCTTTTTCCAAACTTTTTTGCTATTTTCAAGTACTGACTCTTGGATGAATTTCATAATTATTGAATCAGATTTTAATACCATTCATAGGAAATTTGAATGGGATAATATTAAATGTGTACCTTAAGGGGATTGCTAATATCTTTAGGTGTTCTTTCCTCATAGTATTCACTGTGGTGGTAGTTGCATGCTACCCTGTATAGGGTTTCTGAGGCTGTAAAGCAGCAAACCTCATCTTTTCTCCCAAAGGAGCAGCAGGTGGATTCGAACTTCTGACCTTGTGGTTAGCATTCTAACATGTAACCACTATACCACCAGGGCTCCTTATTCACTTTGATAAGGCAAAGTTATTTAATGATTTTGCTTACCAGCCTGGGAATTTCTTTAGTGCAGACTGTGTTAATAGTCTCTGTATTCCATGCCTACGCTCATAATTTTGCCAAGGTAATGAGTGAATATGTATATGTTGGAAGGTCAGAGAAAATTTGCTTGCATTCTGACTGAGATTTTTAGACAAAATACATGAAGTATATTTGTTATTGTTGTTAAGTGCTGTCTAGTTGGTTCTGGCCTCATGTTGTTGTTGTCATGTGCCATGGAGTCGGTTCCGACTCATAGCGACCCTGTACAGGATTTCCGAGGCCATAAATCTTTACAGGAGCAGAAAGCCTCATCTTTCTCCCGTGGAACAGCTGGTAGTTTCGAACTGCTGACCTTGTGGTTCACAGCCCGATTCATAACCACTACGCTACCAGAGCTATGGCCTCATAGCGACCCTTTATAGAGTTTCCAAGGAGCGGCTGGTAGACTTGAACTGCCAAACTAATTGTTAACAGTCAAGTGCTTATCCTACAGCACTTCACCAGGACTTCATGAAGTGTATTTACATATCTCTAAAATTTAAACAAATTTAAAAGGTTACTGACGATACATGTCTAGACTAAATATTTGTAAAGGACTTAGAACATTGCCTACCCATTCTAAGTGTGATCAATCAAGCGAGTGTGTTCTGCTGATGTGAAAACAAGCCCCTATCTTAAACAGCTTTTTACTGTGTGCTTAAAGACTTATTTTGGCATTGTTGACTTGAATGATCAAATCTTTTTTCACACCACAAACACAAAAAAAGGATAACATGACTTCTGCACTCAGTCTGGTTGGAAAAGAACACTGTAACACACAATTTCAGTGCTATATAGCAGTGTTTCATTATGTATGTAATGATTGAGTGAATTAGAAAAATTATAGAATATTGCTCTTAACATTTTAGCAATCTGGTGTTTTTCTGTATATTAGTAGTCCTTTGTTTTTCTCAGTGTGAAAATCAGAGCAGAAATTAAGATACTTCAGTAAAGTTAATATTATATTTAAAGCTGATGGTGGTACCTAAGAGTTCATTATGTATTTATAACTTAGCTATCAGGAATTTCATAATAAAAATTGTTCTAAAAGTAGGCTGGAATCGGAGGAGGGTAAGCGTTACCTAAAAGTACTAAAACAAGTGATATATTTTTAATTGTGAAATTATTGAACTGTCCACACCAATAATACTTTTAAGTTAAAACAAATATTCATTTAAAATAGATATTAAGTATGTCTTATACATGCTCAAATAAAAATTTATGACTGACTAGTGCACTTGGAAAGATAAAGAATTTAATAGAAACGTAAGTATAACAGTGGCTATTAATTTACATATTTTTAGGATGATGGTCTATTTTGATTAATTGTGAATCATGGTTATGTTCTCTGAGTATACATATTTAAGTTTTGCCACCTTCTCGAAGAAATATTTTTAAACACTAAGTTATGATTAAATGTAGTTTTGATGGCATATAACATTCATACTTTTTTCTTGAAAGAGTCAGATTGGATCATCAGTAACCCACTCTGGCCTTGTGACAGACTGGATGTGCTCAGTCGACATAATCTGCTCTGCACAATTGCACATGAGGCCTTAGCCAAGAGCCTTTATGGAGAGACATTTGAAGTTTTGAAAAATCTACCAGGTTTTCAAGATTCTCAAGGTATGTTTCAAAAAAGTATAGCTTAATTATCTCTTGTCCATTTGGTATTTAACTGTTAATAAGAAACAGTTCTCCACCTGTTTTGGTTGAATTTCCTATTCCAGCATTTTTTCTTGTTTAGTGGTTCTCCATAAAATGTGTTCTCTGCAGATTGAATATGCTTTATTGATGGTATTGAAAAATATTTTTTAAAAAAAGCATTGTTTATCTTTGGGTTGTATGTTAGTAGTTTCTAACATTAGCCTTTGCCTCAATCCTTTTTCTCTACCTGTCATTAGCAAGCATTATGCCTATGTGCCCCCAGCAAACTTCCTATCTTCACTGATAAAGAACACTTTTTCTTTATCACTTAAATATAGATAGCATTAAAATATAGAACTTAGTTTATTTTACCTTGGAAAATAGGATCACATGGAACAAATGAGGAAATTAAATAGATGACAAGTTCTGAGAAGAAAAATACCAGTTTGAGCAATAGTAGTAATGTTCTTGAAGGCCAAGATTCAGTCATGTATGGAAAGCAAAAGAGAATGCAGGGCAAGGGAAGTGTAAGTAAAAAGCTTGGGTCAGGAATGTGTATGATGAATTCAGAGAATGATGAAAACCTATTTTGAAAGTCTCTCCTTGGTGCTTTTGTTATATCTTTTATAAATAATCAATTTTCCATTGATTCTTTCACTAAGACCTTGTACTATACATATTATTTTTGTCTGTTTCTCCCTCTAGATAATGAGCTCCTTAAAGGGAGGGATGTTTTCTTGGTTACCTTGGTATCCCCAGCACAACGGTTGCTTTATAGTGGTGGTGTTATGTGCCATGGAGTCGATTCCGACTCATAGCAACCCAGCATAGGGTTTCTGAGGCTATAAATCTTTACAGGAGTAAAAAGCCTCATCTTTCTCTCGTGAAACAGCTGGTAGTTTTAAACTGCTAACCTCGAGGTTAACAGCTCAATTTGTAACCACTATGCTACCAGAACTCTGTAAGAGCTTCTTTGAAGGCCCTTAATATACAATATTGTTGTTGTGAGGTGCCATTAAATCAGTACCAACTCATGGCGACCCTATGCACAACAGAATGAAACACTGCCGGATCCTGGGCCAACCTCATAATTGTTACCACACTTGAGCCCACTGATGCTGCCACTTTGCCAATCCATCTCACTGGGGGTCTTCCTCTTTTTTTCCTGACCCTCCACCTCACCAAACATGATACCCTTCTCCAGCAACTGGTCCTTCCTGACAATATGTCCGAAATATGAGAGACGAAGTTTGGCCATCCTGGCCTCCAGTGAGCACTCTGGCTGCACTTCTTCCAACACAGATCTATTGGTTCTTTTGGCATCCCATGGCACTTTCAATATTCTCCTCCAACACCATAACTCAAAAATATCAATTCTTCTACAGTCTTCCTTATTCACTGTCCAACTTTCGCATGCATATGAGGTTATTGAAAAATACCATGGCTTGGATCAGGCGCACCTTAGTCCTCAAGCTGACATCTTTGCTCTTCAACACTTGAAAAAGGTCTTGCATAGATTTGCCTAATATAATACGTCATTTGATTTCTTAACTGCTGTTTCCATGAATGTTGATGGTTGATCCAAGAAGAATGAAGTCCTTGACAACTTCAATCTTTTCTCTGTTGATAAGAATGTTTATTGGTCCAGTGCATATATACAATTGTTGTTGTTAAGTGCCATCAAGTCGATTCCGACCCATAGCAACTCTGTATAGGATTTCCAAGGAGCAACTGGTGAGCTTGAACCACTGACCTTGCAGTTCAAATGACTTTGTGGTCTGACTCATTAGCCCACAGCGCCACACCAGGACTCCATATATATGCAGTTGCTGTTGTTAAATACCGTGGAGTCCGTTCCAACTCATAGTGACCCTGCACAGGGTTTCCAAGGCTACAGATCTTTATGGGAGCCAAGGCCCTTAATACACAATTATGATGACAGTGAAACAAAATACTATTAATAGTGATAGTAGACAGATGTTGTTGTTCAGTGCCATCAAGTTAGTTCCAACTCAGAGCAACCCTGTAAAGGGTTTCCAAGGAGCATCTGGTGAGCTTGAACCACCGACCTTGCATTTCAAACTGACTTTGTAGTCCAACACATTAACCCACAGCGCCACACCAGGTATCCAGTAGACAGATGTTGTTGTTGTTAAGTGCCGTCGAGTCAGATCCGACCCATAGTGACCCTATATACAGAGTTTCCGAGGAGTGACTGGTGAACTTGAACTGCTAACCTTGCAGTTCAAATGGGTTTGCAGTCTGGCACATTAACCACAGTGCCACTCCAGTAGACAGATGTTGTTGTTGTTAAGTGCCGTCGAGTCGGTTCCGACCCATAGCGACCCTATACAGGGTTTCCGAGGGTGTAAATCTTTACAGGAATAGAAAGCCTCATCTTTCTCCCGCGGAGCAGCTGGTAGTTTCGAACCGCTGACCTTAAGGTTCGCAGCCTGATTCGTAACCACTACGCTACCAGAGCTCCTTAGTTGTGTATAATTTTGGAAGTCCATGAAGGAGATTTTTTCTATGTGTAGTAAAAGGTAACTTGTTAAGTGCCATTGAATTAATTTCCGACTCATAGGTGACCCTTTATAAGGTTTCCAAGGAGTGCTGGTGGGTTTGAACTGCCGACCTTGTGGTTCGCAGTCCAGTGCTAATCTTATATCACCACATCAGAAGTCCTAAAAGTAAGTAGAGGTTTGGAATTATGGAGTGATGTACTCTGTATAAAGTTCATGTTTTGGAAAAGTTCCTCTAGTTACCACTAGTTTAAAAAGAGACTGTAAGAGATGAATCTCATGATTGGGTCTGGACCACTAAAAGATCTAGAGTGATAAAAACCTAGAGTCTAGGTCCTAGACCAAACTGACTGAATATAGAAAATAAAGGAGTTGGAAGTATCCAAAGTGACTCATTTTCTTCAAGAATGACTCAAAAAGCAGAAACACCAACTTAAAAAGTATTTTTTAGAGTTTGCTTTAATTTTTATGAGTATTTATTAGGACGAAATTTGTATTTAGTTTTGTGGAATATAATGCTGAGATCCAAATCAGAAAACATGCCAAAGGAATGGTGACACTGCAGTCACAGACAAGGCCTATGTCCAGAGAGTAATGTAGCCTTTGAAATCATTTTCAAGCTTCCTTTCCTGTACTCCATTATAAGGTAAGTCAGCTTCTCCTTTTGTTGAATGCTTTTTTTGTTTGTTATTTAGAAAATATGTAAAATGGTTGCATTTCAGTGACTGACGCTCACATAGTTTGTAGGAAAGAGCCAAGGAGAGAAGAGGGAAAAGGAAAACAGTTCAAGAGATAAAACTGTGAGAAATAAAACTAGATCAATTTGGTCATAAATGTTTGTTTGTTTTCATTTCAGAAACTGTGGATGTCTCACAGTATAGTCTTCTTTTCAATAAGCTTCTAGATGCCTGTATAGAAAGCAACAGTCTTGGCATGTCTTCCTCTGTAACAGAATTCATGATTTCAAAGAGCATCCCCATTGATTTTTCCTTTCTTAGAAGATTAATTACTTCTTTAGGAAGGAGTTGTTTATGGCTCAAAGCCAGAAACCACTACAAAAGTAAGTTACATTTGATATATTGATTTTGAATTTAATATTCTAACCTAGGAACCACATGTGACATTTAAAAGTAGACATTTAAGTAAATGTTTTTATAAAAAAGTGTAGCTGGTATAAATGAAAAGATACTGCTCTTCTTTGAGACAGGTTATTTCTTCTTTGTTTCTAATAACTGCATCTGTTTTCCTTTGCATCTGGCCTGTCCACTAAAGAGTAAGCAATGGAAATAAAGAACAGAATTCAAACCAGTTGTGCATATCTGAAAAATAATAAAGGAGTAAAACAATTCAGTAAAATAAAGTTTAAAGACTATCTACAAATTGTACTTACCCCACTATGTTGCTGATCTTTATAATTTTGGATTTTAATAGCAGTCCCCATAGGAAATACAGAGATGCCATTACAGTACAACTTGGTACAAGGGGACTTGAAAAAGTCTGTGCATTACCTTTAATTTCATTGTTCTATAAACTTTTTGAAGTCCGTTTGTATGGTAGTTTCTTGAATGGCTCCTAGTAATAGAACTTTGTTCGTTTGCTTTCAGCTGTTTCTCTCTTATTGTAAGCCTATAAAACTAATGCTTTTTCTGGTCCCAACTAATTCCATTTGAGTCCCTACTCTGTGTCACCACTGTGCTATATGTGCCAGATATCCCAGCCACCTGCATAAGCAAAAACTTTCCTATACTTAGAATACAGTAGTGCTTTTCAAAGTACCAGCTTTCAAATCTATTAGTGGGCTGTGAAATCAATTTAGCAGCAAATAACATTTTTCCCCTATGGTAGAAAATACTAGGGTATATTACAGGTAAAACAAAACTCACTGCCATTGAGTCGATTCTGACTCATCAAGACCCTGTATGGGGTTACCAAGGCTGTAAATCTCTATAGGAACAGAACATCTCATCTTTCTCCTCCTGAGTGGCTAGTGGATATGAACTGCTAACCTAGTGGTGAGCAGTCCAGTGCTTATTCTACAGTGCCACCAATTTTCGTTTCAGTTATATATACTCATATGTATACTAGCACATAATGTGAAATAAATATTTTTATAGTCAAAAGAAATTTTAAAAGCAGCTGAACTAGAATAGTTATTTTTTTCAAGGATGGTCAGAAATTAGCAGAAAGGTAGAATGTGACTTCTTGTTTCAATTTTGTGGTTATGCTTCATTTCTGTATACTTTTTTCTGTAGATTGCTAGAAATTGCTCATACCAGCTTTATATGTACTGTTTGCTTGTAATTTCCTGCTTTTGGTTGTTGGAATCCACTTTAATGGAATTATTTAGTTTCCAATAATAATTTTGAAAATTGCAGAAAATGCCAAGACAGAACTGAACTTGGGAACATTTCATTGAGATTCTTAAGATTCTTTCTATTGTTTAGCTGGAAATAAAAGTCTATATTAAAGCAGCTAAATTTAAATCATTTTCAGTTTTTATTAACAGCTTTATAGAAATGATTCACAACTTAAAGCGTATAGTTCAGTGGTTTTTACATGTTTGCCAAGTTGTGCAACCGTCATCACAATCAATTTGAGAGCATTTCATCACTCCCAAAATAAACCCTGTACCCATTAGCATTCACTCCTCATTTCCCCAAATCCCTCTAGCCATAATAATAATTTTTCTTCTAACTGTAATAAAAGATTTTATTTTAGCAGTATGTTAAAGCAGTTAATGCCTGTGTACAACACAGTACTTTTCTTCCTCCCATTTTTCTTTTTATGTAATCACATTCTTTCATATACTGTGAGACTTCTGGGACTTAAGCAAGTGAGGTTATAGAATAAACTTCTGGGGCTTAAGCAAGTGAGGTTATAGAGTAAAGAGTCTTTTTTGTTTTCAAATTATATCTGAATTATAAAGCCAAATGAGTAATTCATAGCTACTGATAAGTCTCCAAAACGTTTCATTTCCTTCCATTGTTGATGTTTCAAATATCCCTGGACCTCCCTTTGCATTTATCCTCAGACTTAGCTTTACCTTTGCAAGAAAAGCTTTTCATTTCTTTATAATTTCACTTAATAATACTTTATTTAGGGCTTCAGGTACTGTTAAAGCTATGGTGCCGTTTATTTTATTGTATTTTTAACTTTTACAGCTGTTGCTGTTAAGTGCTGTTGAATTGGTCTTGACTCATAGTGACCCTGTATAGGGTTTCCAAGGAGCAGCTGGTGGGTGTGAAGTGCTGACCTTGTAGTTAACAGTCCAGTGCTCATCCTATAGTGCTCTACCAGGCTTCCTTTACAGTGTTATTGAGATGTATTTCTATTGGCCTATTTAAAGTATACAGTGCATTGGTTTTCGATACATCCAGAGTTGTTCAGCCTTCATCGCAATTTAATTTTGGAACACCTTCAACACCTCCTAAAAGGAACCCTGTACAAATTAAATTTGCCTGTGGCGGATATTTCACATAAATGGAACCATGCAGTGTATAATTTTTTACAATTGGCTTATTTCACTTAATGCAATGTTTGCAAGGTTCATTGATGATATAACATATATCAGAATTTCTTCTTATTTTTTTATTGCTAAATAATATTAACATTGTATAGCTACATCATATTTTATTTAGCCATTTATCAATAGATGGACATTTGGTCTGTTTATACTTTGTGCTATTATGAATAATGCTGCGGTAAATATCCACATACAAATTTTTACATAGATCTATGCTTTCATTATCTTGGTTATATATTTAGCAGTAGAATTGCTGGGTCATATGGTAAATCTATGTTTTACATTTTGAGAAACCCCCAGCCTGTTTGCCAAAGTTGCTGCCCCATTTCATATCCCCACCAGTATGTACAGGAGTTCCAATTTCTTCACATCTCACTTGTTAATGTATTTTTTATTTTAACTATTCTACTCTGGTAGCGTAGTGGTTATGAATTGGGCTGTTAACCTCAGAGTCAGCAATTCGAAGCTACCAGCTGTTCCACGGTAGGAAGAGGAGGCTTTCTGCTCCCGTAAAGATTTACAGCCTTGAAAACCCTGTACAGGGTCTCTATGAGTCGGAACCGACTCCATGGCACATAACACCAACAACAACAGTGGGTAAGAAGGAGCCCTAGTAGCAATGTAGGATAAGCATTAGACTGTTAACCACAATGTTAGTGATTCAAACCCACCAGCTGTTCCACAGGAGGAGGAGGAGGAGACTTTCTGCTCTCATAAACATTTAAAGCCTCAGAAACCCTATACAGGGTTGCTATGAATCAGAATCGACTTGTTGGCATTGGATGGGTTAGTGCATGTGAAATTATCTCATTGTGGTTTTGATTTCTATGCCCCTGATGACTTTGAACGTCTTTGCATATGCTTGTTGGCCATCTGTCTTTAGAGAAATGTCTATTCAAATCCTTTGCCTTGTTTTTTCTTTGCTCATTTTTTTTTAACTTTTTTTTTTTTTTTTAAGTTTTTATTGTGAGGTTTACATGGGAGAACATCAGCTTTACACTCATCGTATTTCATTTCATTACAAAGATTACATTCCCCTCCATGCATCATCAAATAACCCCAAAGGGTACACCACACAGGCCCACACCTCCCCCCCCTTCCAGCTGCCAACACACAGCCCATCTCCCTCCCTGAGTCCTGGGTCCCCAGCCACTCCATCTGTCCACATCATCATCTCTGTGTCCATCCCTGGCGTCACTCCTTCTCTGGGTAGGGTCCTGCTCTCCGCTCTTCTCACTTGATGGTCCCAGGGACATTCTTTTTTTTTTTTTTTTTTTAACTTTTTATTGTGAATGGGTGAAGGTTTGCAGAACAGATCATCAGTTTTACTTTCAACAATGATACACATTTTGTTTCTTCTCATTGATTATGGTCCCTCCAGTGTAACATTGTTGTTGCTGTTACGTGCCATCGAGTTGATTCCGACACATAGTGAGTCTTCAGTTGAGGTATTTTTCTTTTTGTTGATTTGTAAAAGTTCTTTATTTATTCTGGATACAAGTCCCTTGTCAGATAGATGATTTGCAGGTATTTTTGCCCATTCTAGGAGTTTTCTTTTTACTTTCTTGAAGGCTTTGCATTTGTTCCCAAACTTTTCAGGAGGAATTTGTCTATAGACAGCAAAGTAGCCTTCCTGATGTGTTCTTGATTTGTTCTTCCTAGCTCTATAAATACTGCTTTTATCACAGAGCTCAAAAGTCAAAGCAGTTATTAGTGAAGCTTTAAGTTACTTTCTTCCTTAACTAAGATTTCTTTTCTTCTTTCATGTTTCCTGTGCAAAAGGCAATCTTAATACATTTCTCCTCAGTTTATTTGTTTTCATTTTTTGAGCAGGAAAGTAAAACAGGAGTGCCTGTTAACCTACTAATAGTTAGGAAAGTCAGTGAGTCGACAACTTCCTTGTACCTGGCCATGACCTAGGGAGGTGGGCCTACTTCCAAAATCTGGAAGCAGAAGGCCAGGATCCTCATGCAGGCATACAGATACTGAGTGCTTATCCAAGACCCCCTCATCTATAACATGGGAGTAATTGTACCTTATTTCACAAGGAATAAGTTGTCAAGAGAAAGTAAAATAAAATATGTTTTCAACACAAGTGCCCAAGCACGTAGTAGGTCCTCAAGGATTAGACTTCATCATACACAGTAGGAAAATTGTTTGAAGAAACTTTTCTTAATGAAACATTTTAAACTAATTTTACATACAGATTTAAAGTGGTTTCAATAAAACATAACAATATAATAATTACCTACACTACAATTTAGAATCCTGGTGTGGTACTACAGGATAAGCATTTGACTACTAACCACAAGGTCAGTAGTTCAGACCCACCAGCTGCTCCACAGAAATCCTATTTAGGGTCACTATGAGCAGGAACCAGCTCCACAGCATGTAACAACAGCATAACAATTTGCATGTCTTAGGAGTTTTAATTGGAGTCCTGGTGTTGATGCTATAATATAAGCACTGGACTGCAATGTCAGTTTGTGAACTGCAAGGTCGCTGCTTCAAACCTACCAGTCACTCCTCAGAAACATACAGGGTCGCTGTGAGTTAGAACCAGCTCAGCATTACTTAACAAAAACAGGATTTTCCTACATATCAACTTCAAATAAACACTTAAACAGCTTAAGCATTAAATCTCATTTCTTGAAAAATTAAATTTTTGGAACATGAATTGAGTATAGTCACTATACACGGAACACCTATAGGATGGACATGCATTTCATTTATTTTATATCTAATGCTTTCATTATGCCAAACATGAATATAGCAGGCATAGGAAATATTTGTTGCACAAGTTATAAGTGTGCTAAAAAATATTACAATAACTATTTAATTGAAATTAAAGTATTTGCTTTATAATTTCCCTTTTGTTTCTATATTCATAATTAAGGTTGTTAAATGTTAAATACATAATTATAAACATATTACATATATGTTGCCATTAGATGAAATTGTACTAAATCCAGATAGCTGTCCGAGCTGTTAGTTTATTTATTATGCTGACTGGCATGAAATAAATACGCAGTTATCACAATAAGGCTCAAAAGTCATATTTCAAAGAGGTTGGGGTTTTTTTTTCTCACTTTATAGCAACTGTTTCAAAATAATTGTACATAGGTCCTACCTATACAAAGAAAATTACAAAACACTATTACAAGAAAGAGCACAGCCTTTGATATGGATTACATCTCAATGT
>NW_006408642.1:5439126-5440311 GCF_000296735.1 Chrysochloris asiatica
ATTTCTCAAGCTAGGGGAACTGAAGAAAAAATTCAAGCCTCGACTTTCATTATTGAAAGATTCTCTGGGCAAACTATTGAATGATGCAGAAAGCATCAAGAGAAGATGGAAGGACTACATACACAGAGTCACTGTACCAAAAGGAAATGGTTACTGTTCAACCATTTCAAGAGGTAGCATATGATCAAGAGCCAATGATACTGAAGGTGGAAGTCCAAGGTGTATTGAAGGAATCAGCAAAGAACAAGGCACCAGGAATTGATGGAAATAAAAACTGAAATCTTTCAAGAAAGTGAGGCGGCACAGGAGGCATTCACTCATCTCTACCAAGAAATTTGGAAGACAACTATCTAGCCAACTAATTGGAAGAAATCCATATTTGTTCCCATTCCAAAGAGAGATAAACAACAGAATTCAGAAATCATCAGACAAACTCTTTGATATCCCATGTGAGTAAAGTTTTGCTAAAGGTAATACAGAAACGGCTTCTATCATACATTGACAGAGAATTTACAGAGGTTCAAGCCGGATTAAGAAGAGGCTGTGGAACGAGAGATATCATTGGTGATCCGATGGATCTTGTCAGAAAGCAGAGAATATCAGAAAGATGTTTACCTGTGCTTTATTGACTACGCCAAGGCTTTCGATTGTGTGGATCATGACAAGCTATGGACAACATTGATAAGTTATCTGTAACACTTAATTGTGCTCATGAGGAATCTGTACCTGGACCAAGAGGCAGATGTTCGAACAGAATGTGGGAACACTGAATGGTTTAAAATTAAGAAAGCTGTGCAACAGCGTTGTATTATTTCACCATACTTATTCAACCCGTATGCTGAGCAAATAATCTGAGAATTTGGGTTCTATAAAGAAAAACATGGCATCAGGATTGGAAGAAGGCGCATCAACAGCCTGCGATATGAAGATACAACCTTGTTTGCTAAAAGTGAAGAGGACTTTAAACATTTACTGATGAAAATCAAAGAGCACAGCCTTCGGAATGGATTGCATCTCAATGTAAAGAAAACAAAAATCCTCAACACTGGACCAATAAACAGCATTCTTATCAACAGAGAAAAGATTGAAATTGCCAAGGACTTCTCTCTTCTTGGATCAACTATCAGCACTCATGGAAGCAGCAGTCAAGAAATCAAACGACGTATTGCATTAGGCAAATCTGCT
>NW_006408642.1:5440411-5452566 GCF_000296735.1 Chrysochloris asiatica
CTGGAGAAGGATGTCATGCTGGGTAAGGTGGAGGGTCAGAGAAAAAGAGGAAGACCCCTAACGAGATGGATTGGCCAGGTGGCGTCATTGATGGACTCAAGTGTGGCAGTGGTAGTGAGGTTGGCCCAAGATCGGACATTATTTCGTTCTGCTGTGCCATGGGGTCGCTATGAGTTGGTTCTGACTCGATGGCACCTAACAACAACATTACAAGAAACCAAAAGAGACAGCAGTTGAAGAACATACCATGTTCCTGGATAGGAACACTCAATACCATGAAAATGTCAATACTGTCCAAAGCAATTTACACATACAATGCAATCCCAATCCAGATTCCAACAACATTCTTCAAAGAGATGGAAAAGACAGTTACAAACTTTATATGGAAAGGAAAGAGACCCAGGATAAGCAAAGCACTGCTTAAGAAGACGAATAAGGTTGGAGGCCTCTCACTCCTTGATTTCACAATTTACTGCATGGCTACAGTGGTCAAAATAGCCTGGTACTGTTACAATGAAAAATGCATTGATCAATGGAACAGAATCGAGAATCCAGAAATTAACCCATCCACATACAGCCAACTGATTTTCAACAAAGTGTCTAGTGTATATTACATGGGAAGGAGATAGTCTGTTTAACAGATCGTGCTGGCAGAACTGGAAATCGATATGCAAAAGATTGAAACAAGACCTTTACCTCGCGCCCTATACAAAAACGAACTCAGCATGGATTAAAGACCTAAATGTTATTCCCAAAATTATGAAGGTCATCAATGAAAAAATAGGAACAAATGTGAAGCCTGTCTCTAATTCAGGGTATACACAGACTACCAAACATTTTGAAAATTACACAAATGAAAGTAGATAAAATAGATGATTGTTGTTGTTATGTGCCGTGAAGTCGGTTCCGACTCATAGTGACCCTGCACAGGGTTTCCAAGGCTGTAAATCTTTACAGGAGCAGAAAGCCTCATCTTTCGTCAGCAGAACACCTGGTAGTTACGAACTGCCGACCTTGAGGTTAGCAGCCCGATTCATAACCACTACGCTACCAGACCTCCTAAAATAGATGATTGGGACATACTAAAAATTAAAAATTTATGTGCATCAAAAGACTCCACTAAAAGATTTAAAAGGGAACCCACAGAACAGGAAAAATCTTTTGCAAGGACACATCAGATAAGGGACATTTCTAAAATATATAGGAAACTATAACACCTCTACAAGAAAAAGACAAATGACCCTATTAAAAAATGGGCACAGGAAATGAACAGACACTTCACCAAGGAGGTGATCCAGGCAGCCAACAAACATATGAAGAAATGTTCACAATCACTAGCCATCAGAGAGATGCAAATCAAAACAAAAAAGAGATATCATCTCACACCAGCAATAACAGCAAAGATCAGAAAAGTAGAAGACAATAAATGCTGGCCAGGATGTGGAGAGACTGGGACGTTCCTGCATTGCTGGTGAGGTTGCAGAATGGTCCAACCACTCTGGAAAGCAATATGGCACTTCCTCAGAAGGTTGGAAATAGAAATACTTTATGACCCAGCAATTCCTCTACTTGGAATATGAGCCATAACACAAGTAGATATATGCACACCAATGTTTATTGCAGTGCTATTTATAATAGCAAAAAGATGGAGACAGCCTAAATGCCCATCAACTGAAGAATGGATAAACAAACTGTGGTACATACACACAATGGAATATTATGCTACCTTGAAGAACAAGGAAGCTACAAGCCACCACATAACAAGATGAACCTTGAGGACAATATGCTGAGAGAAATTAGTCACAAAAGGAGAAATACTGCATAGGACCATTATTGTAAAAGACTAAGAAAAAGAATCCACCCAAAGGGAGGGGGGAGCATTATATATATAATTGCTTATTATCAGGATGTATGGGATGAAAGAAGGGAGGGAGAATTAGAGCACAGGGTAGGGAATAGACACAGGAAAGCTTGGGTGCTGGGGCAATACATAAGTAGGGGGAGAGGAATAGAAGAACAAGGCTGATGGGAGGGAGAACAGTTAGGCTAAGTGGGACAAAGGTAAATGATGGTATATGCACAACCTTGGAACAACAGGGCTTCGGGATACAGGGATTGAGGCATGGTTTGAAAGGGTAAAAATGTTAAGATGCTTGGCTGTGTTTTGAATCTTGGTTTCCCTTGCCTACCATTGTGAAATAAGACACTTGAGTTGGGGGTAAGGAATAGCCAGAAACATCACAAAAAAAAGTTTTAAGTCCATCTTAAGCCTATAACTGACTGGAATACCTTAAATGGGGCTAAAAATTGCCCAGTTAAAGAGACCTCCTGTGGAGCTTTTCATTGCATAAGACCATAGGTGGAAACCAGAACCCCATCCAGAATTATCTGAGGTGGGAAATTTCCACTGGAAAGGATTAGTAGACCACCCTGGAGCAGCTAGAAGAAAGACCAGCAGGAAAACTCAAAAACAATAACAGTATGATTGATTACTACAAGAACAAGTAAGTTGTTCGCCTGGAAGCCATCAAGGCAAGTGGTTGGGTCACCTCAGAGCAAACTCCCTTCCAAGTCTAAGACTCGAGGGGATACATGAGCAGGCATGTGGTCTGGCTGGTAACCACATTGGTCACCGATAACAGGAATGGGAAAAAACCGCAATAAAGTTGAGATCTAGGTCTAACCACATTCAATAGACTCCTGTGAACCGGGATGGAAACCAGGATGGCCAGCAGTACAACAAGACTCAGGAACTCCTGGGCCCAGAGGCAGTGACATGGCCACAAAGGACTAGAGCAGAGAGTAAAGCATCCAGCTAATATGAAGTGAGGGGAGATGCACAAGAACACCCATACTTGCAGTTAGTACCCACTTGACCTGACTTCAATGGCTAGATGATCAGAACTTGACTAGAGGAAGAAAGAAGAGGGAAAAAGAGAGTAATTTGCTACAGTTTGATGAACTTAATCTATACTTATGGATGCAGTAGCTCAAAAGAGGGAACGAATCTTTACAGCGAGGATCATTTCCACCCCCTCGGTACACAGGGCTGACAGGGATGGGCAGCTTAGACATTGGCTACCCAAAATGGGGGCGGGGCTATAAAGGCAAGAAATGACTGGCTTACAAGCTTTCAAGACGGAGCCTAGTTCCAGACAGGGCAGGGATAGGTAGAACCTCCACTGAATGATTTCCAATCTATTGGGACTGGGCTGGCGAGAAGAAATAGGGATAAGACTTTTGTGGTACAATTGTGAATAATTGCCATCAGGACTGACTGTGAGGGTTGAAATGTAGAGGTAGATGTTTATTGACAAAAGGAGGGGA
Source organism: Chrysochloris asiatica (assembly GCF_000296735.1). NCBI lineage: Eukaryota > Metazoa > Chordata > Mammalia > Afrosoricida > Chrysochloridae > Chrysochloris > Chrysochloris asiatica. Next base: position 5,443,739 of record NW_006408642.1, read on the forward strand.
GTGATTGATTTTGCAGCCCAGGTGCGGAGGTCCCTGGGACCATCAAGTGAGAAAAGTGGAAAGCATGACCCTACCCAGAGAGACAGTGATGCCAGGGATGGAGACAGAGACGATGACATGGACAGATGGAGTGGCTGGGACACTGGACTCAGGGAGCAAGATGGGCTGGGTGCTGAAGACCTGGGGGGTGGCAGGCCTGTAGGATGTATCCTTTGGTTATTTGATGAGGCATGGAGGGGATTGTAATCATTGCAATGAAACAAAATACGATAGGATGAATGTAAAACTGATGTTTTCCCATGTAAACCTACATAATTCACAATAAAAACTTTTTTAAAATAGTCAACCAAAGCCTAACTTAAAAAAAAAAAATGTATTGGGACAGGAAAAAAAAAATTTGTAAGTGGACTAGTATTAGCTCATTACCATAATTTGTGTAATAAATCTGCTTCTAAATACCTCTATGATATAAATAATAATCACCTCAGAGTCTGGGGGTTTTTTTTACCTAAAAAGTATGATCTCTTTTTGTATTTTCAGGTGCTCTCTCTCTGGGCTGCTATCCACCATTGGAAGGAAATTTATACCGAAAACTTCTACTGATTCCTTCTTACTTATCTGAGATTGAAATGCTCTTAGCTATTGAAATTTTCTTGGTCTCTAATGCTAGTAGCATTCAGAGTCCTGGAACTTCTACACAGATACTGCAGATAGTTTTGAAAAGGTTGGTTGATGAACCTAATGCATTCTGACATTGTGATTGCCCTTACCCATCCTAGAATGTAAATGGTATGTGTGTGTGTGTGTGTATGGTAACAAAACTTTGGTAACTTTAAATTGAGAAAGGACTTTACTGTTTGAGCCTTTAAAATAAATAGTTAAGTAGCATTCAGTAAAAGTTTAGCAACTCCAGAGACAGTTCCTCTTTGGGTATTGATTGATCTCATTTTGAGATTGGTACCTAAAAGGTATTAATCTTTTTAGTCAACCCAGAAGACCTAAGAACCAGGTCTAAAAGGGAAATATGTAGTACTTTATTAGATTTAGTAAAGAATATCTAATTTAGTAATATTAAATATAATTAAACATATTAATAATATTAATTTAGTAAAGAATATTAAAAATGAAGCCATTATTCTAGATTTTATATCTTTACATGTTGTTCCAAAGGCACAAATACTAAAATGTAGGTGTTGAATCAGGGTAGTAGTCTTTATAAACATTTTTTTTTTTTTTTAAGTGCCAGAATCTAGACTTCTTGTTGTTAGGTACCATCAAGTCAATTCTGACTCATAGCGACCTTGTGCACAAAAGAACAAAACACTGCCCAGTCCTGTGCCATCTTCACAGTTGTTACACTTGAGCCCATTGCTGCTGCTACTGTGTCACTCCATCATGTTGGGGGTCTTCCTCTTTTTCGTTGACCCTCCACTTTACCAAGCATACTGTCCTTCACCAGGGACTGAGACGAAGTTTATTTGTCCAGCATACAGATTGAATAAGTGTATGAAAGGATACAACGCTGGTATACACCTTTCTGCTACCATTCACAATGTTTTCTTCTTCCAGCACTATAGCTGACAGTGTTCTGCTGCTATTCATAAGGTTTTCATTGACTAACCATTCAGAAGTAGTTCATCTCTACTTCTGCAAAGTCTTGGTCTGGAACCTTCACTGAAACCTGTGTACCATGAGTAACCCTGCTGGCATTTAAAATACTCTTCCAACATCACACCAACAAGCAAGCCACCACAGTGCAACAAACTGACAGACAAGTGCAGGCTTACTCAAGAAACTTGTTATATAAAGATCTTACGTGACCTTTGTTTTAGAGCTTGACAGGTATTATGTTTCATATTACTGGTTTAGAAACTGGTTCCTTAGATTTAATCTTATATTGTCTATTGTTGTCGTTAAGTGCCATCGAGTTGGTTCAAACTCAAAGCAACTCAGTATACAGTTTCCGAGGAAGGAGTTTGAACTGCTGACTTGTTGTTCAAATCAATCTGTGGTCCAGTGCTTATCGTACAGCACTACAATTGGAGTTCTGGTATAGTACTACAGGATTATGCACTGTGCTGCAAGGTCAGTTTGAACTTCAAGGTGAGCAGTTCAAACCTACCAGCTACTCCTTGAAAACCTTAGACAGGGTCGTTATTAGTTGGAACTGACTTGATGGCACTTAACAGTGACAACAGTAGTGTAATAAATTTGTGTCCTAATGTGGCGCTTCAGGATAATGCACTAGACCACAGACCAGTTTGATCTGCAAGGTCAGTGGTTCAAACCCACCAGCTGTTTTTTGGAAACCCTATACAGGGTCACTGTGAGTCAAATCAGCTCAACAGCACTCAAAAACAACATGTCATAAAATAGGAAATGTGGTGTTGCTACACAGTAAGCACTGGCCAGCGAACACAAGGTCAGCAGTTTGACCTCACCAGCCACTCCGTGGGAGAAACCTGAGGCTTCCTGCTCCATAATGGTGTACAGCCTCAGAAACCCCATATAGGGTTGTTATGAATTGGAACCAACTTGATGGGGCTTAACAACAACAATGGCATTAATAAATTATTCCAAAATTGAGTGGCTTAAAACAGGAAATATTTAATATCTTCATTTCTATGGGTCAAGATTTTGGGAGCAGCATAGCTGGGTGGTTCTGGTTCATGATCTCTGAAACACAGGCAATTCCAGGTTATAAACATTCAACTTACCAACAACTCCACTTCTGACTACTTATCCTTGCCCTTTAATGTTAAGTAAATTTGGTTTCACTTTGAAACAATTGGATTGAACCAGCCCTCCTCACAGCAAAGTTTTCATCACAATCACTTTCGCTTGCTGCACTTGCAGCTTTTCAATCGTTAAAAATCTTTCAAGACTTTTTCCTCCTTTGTTTTCTTTTTTAACTTTTTATTGTGAACTGAGTTAAGATTTTAAAAACAAGATCATGTGTTGCATTCAACAAATCATAGACCTCATTTCATCTCAATGGTAGTAGTCCTTTCCATGCAACAAGAGTTACCTGCTTCCTTCCTGTGGTTTCTGTTTCATTCCATCCACATTCCCATCCTCCTCAACTTTGTCTTTAGGTAAATGTTGTCAAGCTTTTCTTGTGCTAAACCCACCCACTGTTGTTGAGTCACTTCTGCCTCATAGGGGCCATATAGGACAAAGTTGGATTGCCCCATAGGGTTTCCAAGGATGTAAATCTTTACAGAAGCAGACTACCATGGTTTTCTCCAGTAGTGCAGCTGTTGGTTTTGAAACACTGATGTTTTGTTGAGCAGCTGAATGCATTAACCACTACACTATTTGTTGTTGTTAAGTCCTGTCAAGTTGTTTCTGACTCATAGCGGCCCTGTATAGGGTTTCCAAGAAGAGGCTGATGAACTTGAACCACTGACCTTGTGGTTCAAACCTATCTTGCAGTTCAGTGTGTATCTTACAGTGCCACACCACCACTAGGGCTCCTTTTTCTTCCATTGAAGCAGGGCTAAGTAAGAATCATACTCACCTGTTCTGATTTACCTATAAATTTGACTTGAAGATACACGTAAGATTATATCTTGTTCATAACCCAGGGACCATGTGTAGTCGCAGTCAGGATGTCACTGGGTCTGCCAGTCACCTGATGGCTAGACTGGGGCTAGAGAATCTATATCCAAGATGGCTCAGTCCCATGGCTACTGGCAGGAGGCCTCAGCACCTTACCAAATGCTTGCTTGAGTGTACTCACAATATGACAGCCTGTTTCGCCCAAGAGAAAACAAGCAAGGAGGAAACTGCAGTGTCTTTCATAAGCTAGGCTGTAAGATGTTACCACTGTTACAGGTTAGCCTGTCACAGCAGTTTCATGAATGCTAGTATAACACGAAAGACTCTCTGGGATGGAGACTGAGGAATTTTTTATTCTTGGCACAACAAGGAGCATGATTATCCACATATTTTCATCAGTTCTCCTTGTTCTCAAGTCCCACAGGACAATACAAATGGGCCCAGATGGATGCCTGCACATAAGTGCAAGAACAGATCTTGACCTTAAAGGAACCCAAATATTTTTAAATGGACAATAAGCATGTTTGCCCATTCTGCTGGAGGAAGACACTGTCTTCCAAGGCTGTAAGCAAAGTTGCTATTTGCTCCAGAGAAAGAAATTATCTTTGTTTTTCAAGGTTAACTGTATTAGCATCCTTGAAATTATAATGAGAACAAAGGTTTTCAGTGTCTCTACTTGGGGTGCACCAGACTGCAAAGCCGTTTGAACTGCAAGGTCAGCGGTTCAAGCTTACCAGCTGCTCCTTGGAAACCCTATACAGGGTCGCTATGGGTCGGAAGCAACTTGACGGCACTTAACACCACCACTTGGGGTGAAAAAAGAGGAAAAGACCCATGGGAAATTTTCATCCAACAACCTAAAATATGTTCAGTGAGCTCCTAGTGTGGTGCTATAGGGTCAGCACTGGACTGTAAACCACAAGGTCAGGAGTTCAAACCCACCAGCTGCTCCTCTGAAACCCTACACAGCAGGGGTGGGGAAATGTCCGGCCCATGGGCCATATGTTGTTAAGTGCCATTGAGTCCATTCTGACTCATAGCTACCCTGTATAAGGTTTCCGAGGAGCAGCTGGTGGATTTCAAACTCATTTGGTGTGGCCCTACCAAGGCAACTACAGTTCCAGCCTTCACATTGTTAATTAAATGTTTGACCAAATATACCAGGTTAATTTCTAAGTTGCTAATTAGGATAAGCACTTGAACCACAACCCCAGGGTCTGTGGTTCAAACTCACCAGCCACTCCTTGGAAACCCTATACAAGGTTGTTATGAGTAAAAACCAACTTAACAATTTTTAAGTTCATAATTTTATATGGCCTGCAAATTATGTTATTAATTGCAGAAAAAAGGTTCTCCACCCCAGCTATGCATAGTTATTATGAGTCGGAACTGACTCAGTGGCACTTACTAAGGAAACAGGAATTCATTTCTACTGCTTGATAAGGAAAGCACGAAAGACGTGTTACAACCACCACAAATACATGGCATCAGCTTCTAGGTTTCAGACTAGTTAAATGACAATGAGGCATTTGGGAGACTAACCTAGTAACAAAAAGAAACTTTTCTAATTTTGTGTTATTAAAATGTATTACTTTTGTGTGTTTCCTTCTAGGCATTTTTACCTCTGAATATTTTTGCATAGTTGCAGCCATAGTGTTGTTGTTGTTGTTAATGCCGTTGAGTCGGTTCCGACCCATAGTGACCCTGTAAAGGGTTTCCGAGGAGCAGCTGGTAAGCTTGAACCACCAACCTTGCAGTTCACACCGACTTTGCAGTCCAGCACATTAATCGACAGCACCACACCAGCAGTCATAGTAAACACAGTTTATTTTTCAGCCTTTCCCATCTTGCCTCATAGTCTATTAAAATTTGTCTTGTATAATAGTCCCAAGTAGATTGCTATAATTGTTGTGTCCTATTGTATATTTAAGGAGCTCTGGTAGCGTAGTGGTTACGAATCGGGTTGCTAACCTTAAGGTTGGCAGTTCGAAACTACCAGCTGTTCCGCGGGAGAAAGATGAGGTTTTCTGCTCCCGTAAAGATTTACAGCCTCAGAAACCCTGTGTAAGGGTTACTATGAGTCGGAACCGATTCCATGGTACTTAACAACAACTGCATATTTAGATATATTCTAATCAGGAAAGAAGTTAGCTTTGTCTTATTCATATATTTGTTTTAAGGAACCTATTGATGTTATTCAATAGGTTCTCTAGTAGCGTAGTGGTTACTAATCGGGCTGGTAACCTCAAAGTCGGCAGTTCGAAACTACCAGCTGTTCCACGGGAGAAAGATGAGGCTTTCTGCTCCCGTAAAGTTTACAGCCTTGGAAACCCTGTGCAGGGTTGCTATGAGTTGGAACCGACTCCACGGCACATAACCAACCAACCAATTGATGTTATTAAGTTCTGCTGAATCAGTTCTAACTCACAGCCACCCTGTATAGTTTTCAAGGAATAGCTGGTAGATTTGAACCTCCAGCCTTGCAATTTACCAGTCCAATGCTTATCCTACAGTAGCACCACACCAGACCCTTAAGAAACCATTGTTGTTGTTGTTGTTAAGTGCCGTCAAGTTGGTTCTGATCCATAGTGACCCTGTATACGAACTTATAGGAGTAGATAGTGTTGTTGTTAAGTACCATCATGTCAGTTCTGACCCATAGCGACCCTGTATAGGGTTTCTGAGGAGCAGCTGGTGAGCTTAAACCACCAACTTTGCAGTTCAAATGGCTTTGCAGTCTGGTGCATTAACCCACAGGACCATACCACGACTCTTAGTGTATAGATAATTATAATTCTTACACTGTCTGTATTATTCTGTGTAAAAAAAAATAATAATAATAAGTTGTCACCGTTTAAAAATATTTAAACTGTGGTATTAACTCCTAAGTTGGTGTATTGGGAAAACAGTGCCAGCCAGAGCTTTGGAGACAGGAACAGCAGGTTCTCATACAACTCCAAACATCTTTTGCCAGCTGGGTGAGCCTGGGCAGTTGATAAAATGCTTAGCCAATGTGAGAGAAGGGAAATGGACTCCTTACAAGCTGTTGATCAAACTCTTCCACAAACTTACTCCTAGTTATTTACCTAAGAGAATGCATAATTTATCATAACTGGAAGAGAATGTCAATTTTGTTTTACTACCACTTTGCCTCTTGGAATGAGGTATGTTAGTTGGGGGAAAAGAGCACTGAATGGGCTTTTATAGTTCTGTGAACTATTTTTAGAGTGAATGTAAACTCCCACTGTTTTCTCCCCCTTACATTAATAATTACTACCTTGAATAAATTATAAATAGAGTGGGGAACATCGGCCCACTAGCCATATAAGACGTGTAAAATCATTTGGTCTGGCTCTGACCAGGTAACTGATGTTCCATCCATCACATTAGGAGTGAGTTAATTAAATGTTTGACCAAATATAACAGGCTAATTTTTAATTGGCAATTTTGTCTGGCTTACAAATCATGTTATAAACTTTGGCAGAAAAAACACCCCACCCCTGCTATAAATCATGTATAAAAACTGAGGGTATAAAAATCATACAACCAAAGATTTTTATCTTAAAATCACCCCCAAAGTATCTATTTTAAACTACAAATGACTCATTTAACTGAAATCTTAGTCTCATAATCTTAAAATCCTAAACTGACAAGTCTACTTTTTGCCAACTGTATGAAAGAGAGCAAAATCAAAGATGATGACCATTTATTTATTCTTATATCTTCCCATTATTTTCGCCATTTTTTTTCTAGTTGCTTAAATACAAAATCCATTAATTTGTCATCATTTTATATATACTTATAATACTCTGTTTCGAGGAGATCTGTGTGCATGCATAGTAGAACCCTTCAGGGGCGTGGGTGGGGTGTCCATTCACACAGGCATTCCCTCTAGTCACCCTAATGGAGGTGCACAGATAGCGAGAGACCAATGAACAGATACCAAACAAAGAATGTGACACCTGTATCTCTGCGGTTCTGTCAGGCATTAGTGGCTGTTCTAATCCTTCCCTCACTTGGTCGCTCCCAAGATGGCAGCTCCAGCAATAGCTGAGCGTCTTGAATTAGAAAGCAATGGATTTCTTGATTCTGCTACAAATTCCCCTAGCTGTAAGCCTTCAAATTTTCTAAATATTCCTTTATATATGGTTCAGAGGTCTAGCACCGTCCCCTGAGCCTTCTTGGCCCAGTATTCTATGTTGTTGGTGACGGAGCTACTCACGGCACATCTACCTGATCCGCCAAATGGCCACCACTTGTCTATCAGTTTGTGGTACTGTGGTGGCTTGTGAGTTGCTGTGATTCTGAAAGCTATACCACCAGTATTTTAAATACCAGCAGGGTCACCCATGGTGGACAGGTTTCAGATGAGCTTATAGACAAAGATAGAATAGAAAGAAAGAGTGATGAACTACTTCCGAATCTTTAGTCACTGAAAACCTTATGAATAGGAGAGAAACACCATCAGCTATAGTGCCAGAAAATGAGCCCCTCAGGTTGGGAGGCAATCAAAATGCAACTGGGGAAGAGCAGCCTCCTCAAAGTAGAGTTGACCATGATAATGCAAATGGAGTAAAGCCTGCAGGACCTTCATTTGCTGTTGGACCACAATTCAAAATGAAGAGAAACCACTGGAAACATCCTTTGAAAATTGGAACTTGGGATGTACGAAGTATGATCTGGGAATATTGGAAGTTGTCAGAAATGAAATGGAACACGTAAACATTGATATCTTAGGCATTAGTGAACTGAAATGGGCTGGTATTGGCCATTTTGAATCTGACAACCACATGGTTTACTGTGCCGGAAATGACAAATTGAAGAGGAATGGTGTGGCATTCATTGTCAAAAAGAACACATCCAGATGAGTCATGAGGTACAACGCTGTCTGTGATAGGATAATATCCATGCGCCTACAGGGAAGCCCAGTTAATACCACTATTATTCACATTTACGCACCAACTTGTAAAGCTAGTGAGAATGAAATACAAGAATTCTACCAACTCCTTCAATCTGAAATCGATCAAACATGCAATCAAATGTATTGATCATTACTGGTGATTGGAATGCAAAGGTTGGGAGCAAAGAGGAAAGATCAGTAGTTGGAAAATATGGCCTTGGTGATAGTTATGATACTGGAGAACACATGATAGAATTCTACAAAACCAATTATTTGTTCATTTTAAATACCTTCTTTAGATAGCATAAGAGACAGCTATACACATGGACCTCACCAGATGGAATGCATAGAAATCAAATTGACTACA